>NC_136863.1:34163132-34293132 GCF_951799975.1 Gobius niger | reverse complement strand
GTGAGTCCAGAGAGAAAATAGTTGAAGCACAGATAACCCACAGGTTTAGCAGCTGTATAATAATACTGTCAAACACACACACAGTGTTTAGCACTGTCTCACACTGTCTTGTTGGTTAGAATCTGCAACACTTCAGTATTCCTATTATTTTCACTTCCTGATGCTCACACGATCTACCCGTAAGAACCTCAGAGCAGCTGTATCAGTAAAGAGAAAATAAACTCTCGCTCTACCTGGCTGCAGTCAAGCTATGGCGAGGGATTTTGCTTTGTGACGAAAGGATTAAGCTTTGCATGAGATCAAGAGGTGAGGAAATAATTGGTGAATCCCCAGATGACGATGTCATGACCTTGGAAGCACAAGTCTGGCTCCAATTTTAACACTCATGGAGGTTCAGGTCCATTGGTTCAAACAATAATGGAAATGTCTTCATCATACAGATCAGAAAGAGGGCGGGTTCTGCGTCCCTGAGATGAACGTGCTGTGTCTGAAATGTGAAGATCAACCCAAAAACAAATGCAAAAGACCTGGTGAAGATGCTGAACCTGGTAAGAGTTGGTCATTATCCAGAGTGAAACAAGTCTGTACTGACATGGGCTGAGAGGGAACTCTGCAGGAAGAAGCTCTGACTTCATAAGAAACACAAAAAACACAGATTGGAGTTCGCAAATAAAAAAAGGATTAAGACTTTAATATTTGGAGACATATCCTGTTGTCTGATGGAAAAAAAATAGTTTTGGCCATAATGATGTTCATTATGGTCATCACGTTTGGAGGAAAAAGAGGGAATCTTGCAAGCCTGAGAACACCGTCCCAGCTGTGCGGGGGTTGGGGGGGGGGCAGCATCATGTTGTGGGAGGGACTGGTGCACGTCACAACATAGATGACATCATGAAGAAAGAACACTATGTGGAAATACTGGAGCAACATCTCAAGACATCAGCCAGGAAGTTAAAGCTTGGTCGCAGATGGATCTTCCAAATGGACGATGATCCAAAGCAAACTGCCAAACTGGTCACAAACTGGCTTAAGGGGAACAAAGTCAATGTTTTGAAGTGGTCATCACAAAGTCCTGATCTCAGTCCAGTTGAAAGAGTATGGGCAGAGCTGAAAAGGCATAGGCACGCAAGGTGGCCCACAAATATAGCTCAGCTACACCAGTTCTGTATGAAGGAATTGACCCAAATTCCCAATGGTGAGGAGCTTGTGGATATTCAAAAAGTTTGACCAAAAATATACAGTTTAAAGGCAATTCTACCAAATATAAATGAAATGTTTGTAAACCTTTGGTTTTGTAAAAAGTCATATAAATTCTATCTCTCATTCTTCTGGAATTTGACAAATAGAAATAATTTTTAAAATCCTAGTTGACCAAAAAAAAAAAAAAAACATTAATTTTGGTTTCATGTCAGACAGTATGAAAATAATGCATGTGTGTCTTTTTATGAAGTGTAAACATATGGTTCTCGCTGTGTGTAGAGATCGGGATATTTAAATCAATGTAAGTGTAATCATTGAGAAAGGACGATTACAGTCTCTTACAATACAAAGTGTAGAAATGGCGAGCAGCCATGCAGACAGTTTGACTCGGGCCTTGACATGTTAATCCCCGTCAGACAGAGGTCCTGCTGGTTATTCTCTCTCTCTTTATTCTCCGTCACAGCGTCTTCATCTCCAACATGACTCAGGGCTTTTCCGAGGGGACGCTGCCGACGCACATTAATATTAGCCAGGCCTGTTCTTGTTTATGTGTTTGTGGCTGTCCTCCCCTGCTCCCTATATTCGTCTTCTACCGTTTTTTCCCCCTTTGAACGCTAAGTCAGCTGGATTATTTGCGGAGCGTATTTTTAAATGAAAGCCTGCTTCATTCCTTGTGACACGTCATTTGTTTTGTTTTTTGTGGAGTTGCACAAAGGCTCGCGCTCTAGTTCAGGGCCCGGCCGGGTCTGTTCTGTATGCACAGTGTTGAGCACGGCTGATGAGAGCCCAGGTAATTACCATTCAATCCTCCATCCAGGTCAAGTGTAAATTAGAGCGACGCTGGTGCATTGTGTCATTTGGTTGAAGTCGTGATGAAATGGGACTTTTTCCTTTTGAAATAAATTACACCTTCACAGAAGTTCATCACTATACATTAGAAACAAAACAAACTCAGACCTAAAACATTTATAGGGCCAGATCTTCCGCCGTGCACAACTCAAAACACAATGTAGCATGGGGTTGCTTATCTAAAAAATAAATTAAAAAAATCTTCTCTTAGAATCCATGTAGGCTATCATGCCAAATTGAAAACAAAAATGAATTGCCTTGAAAAGCTGCTTGAATGTAATGAAATCAAATCACGGGATTACATCATCGGTTGTGATTTATTCGTTTGCAACAGTTGAACATTTTCCCTTTTCACCAGTCCAGGCGCAGCTCTCCTGTCTCACCGCGGGCATCGGCCTGACGCCATTAACGTGATAAATAAAGCTGAATATGAACGGTGACACACCTCTAATGCCAACACAGCTACTGAACAGTTTTATATAAACAGACCACAAATGGCTTCAAGTGTCACACCACACCTGCTCTGGGCTTTAAGGTGACCTGCACCATGATTCCACTGTGGAGAAGTCCTGAAGAAAAGTTCTATTTCCCGCGTGTTTCCCGGTGAAGTCCAGAGGCAACGCTAACGTCCCTCGTATCCCAGTCCACCCGTAGCTCTGATCGGATCTAAAAATGCATAACCCTATAGTCTGAAACACAAGATCGGGCTCATATCTTCCAACGTTTTTTCAAGGTCAGCGGACTCTTGCCTGAACCTAGTTTTGGGAAGGACAAGTTCAGTTTTACATCTACATTTGTGGAATAATGAGCTGTGGGACTAATGCGTGGACCCCACATCGGCCAATGGGGAAAATTAACAACACTTTAAAGATGCATTATGTAACTTTATGTGCAGGGACATAAAATGATATTGAGTTTATCTTTTGACATTGTCTCCTCCCTCTTCCTCTTCGCCTACTTCCACCTCTTTGTCTTCCTCTTCTTTTGTCCTCTTCCTCGTGTCTGTGTTCTTCCTCGTAGTTGTCTCCTTCCTTGTCTTCTTCCTTGTCCTCCTCCTCATCGTCTCTTCCACCTCTTTGTCTTCCTCTTCTTCTTTATATTCATCCTCGTCTTCTTCCTTGTCCTCCTCCTCATCGTCTCTTCTTCCACATCTTCTTCTTTCTCCTCCTCTTTCTCTTCCTTATCAGCATTCTAAGTTGTTTTAACTGTTAAAACACTTAAGCACAAGTCAAAAATCTCCCAAAACCAGTGAGTGCTCAGCCCAGACTCCACCCAGAGAACATACAGGCCGGACTCGGACCCTGCTGTGCACGTGACATCCACACTGATGAACGTCCTGTATGCAAATGAACAGCTGAATGAACTCGTGGTGTACCTGATTCATCACGAGCTTGAAGAGCACCTGCACCAGACAGTGGGCCCTGAGTGAGTGAAGTCGATGGGGATTTCGCCGTCACATCCACTTCGTTCATCTCTCCTGACAGCGGCAGTTACACAGCGCTATTTCTGGAGCCCTCCCAGACACTCGGAGGGTTTAGGTCTCCGAGTTTGGTCCTGGCTTCCCTCGGGCTGTTTTTGGGGAAGCGGACGAAAAATGAAATGAATGAATTAAAAGCTGCTGGGCTCTGAATAGGAAGTTTTCATATGCCAGGTCAGCAAGTGAAGGCGAGACACTGCAGGTGAACAGAGGGGAAAATACATTTAGAGACATCAGTTTGAAAGTTTGCTGGACATTACTGATATAAATATGAGAAAATGTTAATAGAAATGTATTGCAAGTTTTCTGTCGTTTTCTGTTTTCATATAAAACTAGAAATGCAATGGCTGCGCCATTGCGATTGACTGCGGAATTGCGGGAAGCGAATGCAGAAATCGCATGAACTGTTCAAATTGCATAAATTGCTTAATTGGCATAATCTAATTTGCATAAACTGGTAAAATGCATAAAATGTCATGTTGCATAAACTGTATAAACTGCATAAAGTGGTAAAATGCATGAATGGGTTATTTTGCATAAATTATGTAAATTGCATAAACTCTTTAAAATTCATAAATCCTAAATGGCATAAACTCTTAAGTTGCATAAACGCTTTAAAATGCATAAAGTGGTTAATTTGCATAACTTATTAATGTTGCATAAACTTTTATATTCCATAAACTGGTCAAACTGTTGAAATGGCCTCAGTGCTTGATTGGCAGAAGCACAAATGGCTGAAAGGCGGAGTTTCCCCATTGGCTGGATTCCCCCATACACACCAATGCAAAAATTTCAAACTCTCGTATAAAAAAACTGGAAAACTGCAGAAGGCCAATTGTTTCTCAAAACCCACAAGTTGCAGAAGCTGAACCTGCACAAAGTGCAGAAATTGCATAAAATGCAGAAAAAAGTGCAGAAAAGCATGGATTTGCGGCAGCCCCATTATAAGTCAATGGGAAAAATCTCCGACATTTTGGCCAATTGCGGAAAAACCATAAATTGCAGAAGTCCCAAAAGTAACAGCACCTTCTCCTCAACATGAGGAATGTTTTGATGCATAACTTGCATAAATTGCACAAAGCATGAAGGTGCTGAAAGCTCTAGAAAATCGGGAAAAAGATGGAAGAGGAATAATAATAAAGAACATGAAAACCAATAATTGACTGCGGAAGAATTCTGCAGTCAATCAACTAAGGCAACGAAATCTGAATAACGGAAGACCCAGATTTAAAGTTATGGTTTCGTTTTATTCACATATTAGTAACATAGATTTTTTTCAGAGAGGTTTTTGGATCTTGTTTTGCTACACATTTCTCTGCTCTTCCGTACCGGGCGTCCTGCAAAAGGAAAAATACCATATTTGGGCTATAGCGTCACCTCCCACACCCTTTACACGTGGATGTAAAATCTATCAATATTTGTGAATGAATACCAGCGGGAAAGACGGCTTTTGCGAAGCGACGAAGTAGCTACTTCCGGGATATCTCTGCCTCGCTCTCGGACAAAATTTCATAAAATAAGCATCGTGTGGGGTAAGTTTGATCAATTATGATGTTATACATAAGATGTTAAGGGAAAAAACTTAGACCAATTTGTGAAAAATCTGTATATTCACCTGCCGTGTCCCGCCTGCACAATCAGATGTGTATGTGCGTATTTAGATTTGTGTGTGTTAAAGGAACAGGCCACCGCTTTTCCACTCTGAGACGAGTTGATGCATATCTGTCTGGTCTTTGTGCGTGCCCTCAGTCACACAAAACTAGCATAAAAGATGTTGTTAGCATTTGGTTAGACCAGACCAGACAGGTACACATCAACTCGTCTAAGCTCAGGTGAGAACATATCTCAGAATGGAAAAACGGTGGCCTGTGCCTTTAACACACACACATCTAAATACGCACATACACATCTGATTATGCACAAATTCATGAACTTTCTTTACACATGCACATATATTTTTTTGCAACAGTAATAGCTCAAGCTCAAGCTCAAGCAAGACGACATCTTTACTTGTCTGCAAAGTAACTTGCTTCCCGTCTTTGGCCATGAATGATGAACATGCTCCTGGATTATATTCATTAATGAGTTCATCTTTAGTGCAAGTGGAAAATGTATTTGTAAAACCCCATTTCATTTTATGAATATACAATGTTCACTTGTTTATTTCACCAGAGCAGCTGCTTCCAATGTGTCTGTCAAGCTCAGTTTGGGCCCTCAGGCTTAAGTAATTGGAGCCCGATGCTTGCAGGGACATTTGTGAGCTGCGTTTTACCCATCCCTCAGTGTCACTGGGGCAATCTGTTGAGTGCAGTTGACACTTGAGATCAAATTCTCATTTACATTCTCATTTTATACGACCCTGCCACGAGGCATCTCAAGGGAATAGAGAATTAAAACATATTTTACAGATGATTAATGCGGGACAATGTGAATGTAGACACATCCTGAGCTGGGCTTGGAGAGTGGGGGAGGAATCATGATCTGAGAATATCACATCCGCCACTCACTCACCATCTCAGTCTGGCATCACCTGATCCTCAAAGCGGACCTCCCTCATGGTCAGCACACACTACACCACTTTAGTCTTAAACGATTTTATATAGAATGGGGGGTCCACACGACACGACTGGATTCAGTGCGATTATAGAACGTCAGGGGGTTCACACAAAACGACTGAGAATCGTCAGAGCGACACACGATTCTGAACAGCTGATGTTTTAAAACACAGCTTCTGTCGTCTCTACAGCGCGGGAAACGTGTGTGTCCCGATTGGTCAACGGTGTCAACAATGTCACAACACCGCAGTGCTAGCTTACTGCTACGACCAAGCCTTCAACTTGGCTATAGTTCTGTCACATGGAGATAAAAGGGGCCTCAGCCCAGAGATGGAGGAGAAAGTGGAGAGAGGCGAGCGGAGAGAGGCGAGGTGAAGCTGAACAGTTCGTCTCCAAACTCTGTTCGTGGTTGAAATGTAGCTTGAAATGGTGGTTCTCGTGAACTTTTGGTGACAAAGTTGTGCGGTTTCATGTCACACTACACGATTTGAACGCCAGTCCAGTCGTGACCCCCCCACACTACGTGACCCAACTCCATGCAACTGTCTTCGACTTAGTCTCGCCAACCAGACTCCGCTTCTTTACAGAAGAGGGTCTGGCAACACTCGCGCTTTCAAAGGAAGTGACGCAGCGATTTGGAGCCTACCGACCAATCAGAGCAGCTCCTGAACGGGCGTCACGTTGTTGCGCCTTTGTTTTGTAGTTTTCAACACAAGCTTCACGTAATGCTCCGGTTTGCTTGTGTTCTTAAGTGTTTCTGACATAAACGACATTTACTGAACTCCGTGTGGCAGGAGCGCCATTGTTAATGTCCCAATGATACAACTTTCTCGTCTCTGTTTCTGTCGTCACATCCGCTATGTTCTCATTGGCTGCTGCGCTTCGGTCGTCCCACATTAGTCCCGCCTCAAGCCGTAGCTTTTCTAAGACAGGGTCGCCAGACTAGTCTCTTGTTTATTAATTAATAAACATCGGAGATTAGTCTGGATGCCAGGCTAGCTTCAACAAGCCACGACTCGAAAAGACTGAGAATTACAGCAAAATGGGCCATAAAAGTGGTGTAGTGTGTGCTGACCTTCAGTTCTGTTCACCTGTGCCTGAACAAACATGAGCTACATCTGTCTTCCCAAAGTGCTTACATCCCTAACCCTAGCGTCAAGAATGACCATTGAGTGTAATTGTCAAAATCACTACATGTAAACAAAGTAGAAAATCTGGTCATTCCTGAAGGCTCAATTCCTCAATTCAAACATTTGTTTTAAGGTCTTTATGCAAATATTGATCCAGGAAATACTGCTCATCTGTCTGTTTATCGCATTTTGCTTTTTGTAATAAAACATTTTGACGTAAGCGCAGCAATTTGAGCAAACGCGGATGCATAAAACCTGCTAACGATGGGAAAACAAAGCCATTTAAAGGCTTTTATTACCTGACAACAGCAGAACATCATTTCCTGGTTGCGTGGCTCGGAGCTTTCCAGTTCACTCTTTTGCCAGTTTTGATGCATTGTGTCATTTCAGAGCAGTTGTTATCACATTTTCCCGCACTGGCTGTGGGGCAGAATTACATTGGATGGCTCGGATCCACGGCAGTAAATCTAAGCTTTAATTCCATTTCTTTCTGTGCTGTTGTCTGCCTGCGCCGCGCCGATGATAGTTGACAACTTAAGTGAAGAATCACAACAGGGAAGGGAGTAGAAGAATTAGATCCGCTGGTTTGCTCTGTGCCTTGTGTTTGCGGTCGGCACCTCTCACGACCTCTGAGGTTTTGTTTGGGCGCTGTATCAGATTGTCCTTTAGGGTCTCTCCGGCGCCGCACTGGAGAGTGGCTTGTGACACGTTATCAGGCCGTGAGTGACGGCTATAATGGCGGATTAGGAGTGGCTTTCGTGGACAGAGGACGGGCATTGTCTTTAATGAAAGATCGTATCTGCCGCTCACGCCACGGCGCGGCTCTGACTGTAAAACGCCGCCATCAAACTGTCATAAACATCTTATTATGACGGTGATTTAGCATTCTGATGAGAGAGCGGCGCGTTTACTGGTGCCGGCTTGTTTCACAACAGCCTCAGAGACAGCGCTCCTAAATCTGTGCTTCTCATCACGGCTTAATAATCGTCTATCAAACCTTTTGTTGACGGCGGGTCTGAGCTCATCGGAAGTGTGCATATTTCACATCTGCAACAAACCTCAACAGTCCCGTCCACTTCCACTGGGGGGCGCTAGAAAAGGTCCACTTGTGACTGGAGGGTTAGCAGACTGTTGTTGTGCACATGGGCAAGACACTTTCCCACCTGGCCTGTGTATTAATGCAGTGTGTGCCTGGAGAAGCAGAGTTCGATCCTGACGTTTGTAGTTAGCAAGTAGGCTAGTCCGGGAGATTTTTCAGTGTCCGTTAGCCTGCTCAATGTATTTTTCCTATAGCCGTTAGCCACCAAACCACCAGATGTTTTCAGCAGTGGTTGACGACATCTGAAACATCTGGATCGTTCGTCGACCACATTCAGGTCACAGACTGAATCACTAAAGGAACAGGCCACCGTTCTAAGCTTAGACGAGTTGATGCGTAACTGTCTGGTCTTTGCGCTCAGTCACGCAGCTCTTGTTAGCATTTAGCCTCTCCTTTTTTCTATTTAAATAGTTATGTGAAACGCTACGTGAAAAAGGGGTACTATATTCTAAGGCGTAATAATACCTTAGGAGCACTTTGACGTCTGCACAGTAAAGTCGAAGTACTTGTTGGGCCGAGCATGCGCACTCGCTACAAAACTTCAGGGCTGGTTTTCTCTGAATGAGAGAAGCCGCACTCGGGCAGAGCCTGAGCCCTTATAGAAGCTCCCACAGACTCCAAACTTTACAGGCTGAGACACAACAACATTCTGAAGGTTTTTTCAGAGGGATTTTTTAATATCTAATTCCTAGCCTGATTTATTCAGGTTTGAAACCAAAAAAAACAGGCGGAATTTGAGTTTTTACATATTTTTTCACTGATGATTAGTTTATTGAAAAACTAAACAAAATATCCAAAATCCCCTCAGAAAAAATCTTAGTTACTAATATGTCAATAAAATAAAACCATAACATTTAATCTGGCTCAATTCATTATTTTGATTTCGTTGCCCAAAATATAGGCAATTTTGGCCATTTTAATGCTCAAAATGCCTTATTTTTGTGTGAAAACATAAAATGACAGAAAAAGTTAAATACATTTTTTCCTTATATTTATATCTGTGTGTTCAGCAAAAGTTTCATTTTTTCCCTATTCACCTGCAGTGTCTCGCCTTAAGAACAGGTATCTCAGTATGGAAAAACGGTGGCCTGTTCCTTTAATACATGCTCTTTTTGAGATTTTACTTTGGACACAAATTAGCTTCTAAAAGTGTCTTCTGAGCTAAATGCTAACTCAAATTCAGTTCAGTTTTGAGTTTTGTTGACTCCGATACACATCCAATGGTCACTAAGCTTCATCACATATTCATATATTCATAAAGAAACCCTATCAAATATACAAATGCCATGAAAAGGACAAAACCTCCCTCCCTATTTGTTACTATGGGTGGCGTTCAATTTAAGTCTGATCCAGGAGCCGTTGGCTAACAGATGTGCGCATTAGTAGGAACAGGCTCAGATAAATAAAGATATTTCTATGATTTCTCTGGTCGAAGGGGCCAGCACACTCTACCCCAGGGCAGCTGTGGCTACTGCAGAAGCTCACCTCCAAATGGAAAGCCTATTTGAGTGTCCACAAAAGCGCTCTACAAAACTGCTGCATTATTAATATGATGAAATTTCCCATAGATTTTTGCCATTGACAATGTCTCAAATGTCTATGGGAAATTTGAATGGAATTTTTTACTTCCTGGACTCAGAGACCAGTTTCATATGCTAATTCTTACCTAAAGTAAAACCGTAACAGATTTGTATATTCATTCGTGATTTCTATTGAGGCTTTGATATCACCTAAATGTAGTCGATGGTTTGACAACAGCTGAAAACATCTGGATCATTCATAATGTGTGATGTTTGATGGCTAACGCTGATGGCTATAGATACAGCCGGACGGGGAGAACAAAAAGAAAAAACTGAACTTTCTCCCATTTCTCCACCATGACATTACCAAATGCTGAATTATGCACATATTTTTCTGCTAAATGAAGATACAGAGACATGGAGAGGAGCAAAGTAGTTCAACGACCCATAAATACTTAAAAAACGGATTATACTAACCTTGAAGCTGCGTTAGCTTCATTATGCTAACGTCAACAGAGTGCTGCAACATCCATAAAACATCCATATCCATTCTCCGCTTAGAGTGAAAGGACTTTGCGTTCTTTCAGGAAGCAAAAAGAGGCAAAAGTGGGCGGGGCGAAATAATGCATTGCACAGGCTAACAAACACGTTGGCTACATACGCTAGGATCGAACGCCACTTCTTTTGTCTCTATGGCCTGGACGGCTGAGCTTCATCGCCCAACAGAGGCATGTTTGCCCATTTTCAGTTCCATGATGCCACTTTCATGTTGGACAAGTGCTAATAAAAAAACAAAGAGTTGCTGCTAGCAAGGACGCTGGTGCCTGACTGAAGTATGTTTTATAAGACATCAGCGAAACCGGCACCAGAGCCTCGAGGCAAAGTCACTTTGCTCCTGACACAAAGGGCAGTCATTTAATGGCAGCTGATGGTAAACGATTCCACTCCAGCCAATAGTGAGTTCCTACTTACTCAGGCTATTGTTTCAAATAGTAACCCAGCCTCACTTTCCCACCTCCAATGGGCACTCAAAGCACTTTAAACCGTAACAGCCATAAGCCATAACGTTGCACTATTATGACTTATGGGTTTCAATGATTTTTGTTGTTGTTTTCCCTCCTTTTCTCCTAAATTATCCCAAGACACCCAAAGCAATCTGCTGTGAGGCGCCGCGCTGCTTACTGTGCTAAACGCTGGCCTCGGAGTGTTTTGTTTTGGCCGGTGACTCACAGGGGCCCAGCGCTCCCAGCTAAACTTTTAATGAGTCCAGTTTATTCCATCAGCGCCGCCTCAGAAACAGGAGAGAGAAAGAGCGAGCATGTAATTTGGCTGTCCCGCTTTGTGCCGAGGCCCAGCAAACCTCTCTGATACAATTTGCCGTACAGATGGCGTGCTTGGCGTTGACCGGGGGAGCGTTTGATTTGACACCGCGCGTTGTTCTTGGATTGCAACGGGGAAACGACTTATACAATTCCGAGCCCTCTCAATACTGTCTTAAGGAGCCTGGGAGCGAACTTTATTTCACAAACTCTCAGTGTCAGCCTGGCAGTTTGCTTTATTTTCCTTTTTTAAAACTTCGCTCTGCTTTTGCGAAATGTAATTGTCGATGATTGCCGGCGCACCGCTTCAATTACCAGCCGGCTGTGGCTTCAGAAACTCCCCCCCCGGGGCTTTAATGTCTAGCGGTAAAAAAAAAAATCCTTTGACATTAAGACGTTACGCAAATCAGCAGGTGGCTTTCCAGGCGACGAGTGGACTCGGCGGCTCTGTCCACCCACATAGGAAATGACATGCAAATAATGCAAAAGGACACACTGTGCTTGTGCTCTAGTTGTTGATTTATGTTTTTTCTATTGCCCATCTAAGTGATTTCTTTCAGTAACATCACAGACTGTGGTAGGAGTCGGAAGCACATTGTCTGGAAAGAAGCAATAAAATCGACATATAATGTGTTATTGAGCTGGAAGAACATTCTTCACCCCAGAATTAAAACTTCACCTTTTATAATTTGAATTTATGCCTATGTAAAGATAAGGCAGAGCAGTTTTGGACTTATAGTTAGTGGTTGTGCCAAGCCAGTTATGGTCAAACAACTGAATTTGCTTTTTTTTAAATCATGAGTTCAAGTTTAATGGTTTTGTATCGCCCAATATCGCAACAGAAGTCGCCTCACAGCTGCACCAAACATGAAGGCAATAAAACAGAGCAATAAATATGACAATTTAAAGTTCAGGTGAATGAAGTATCCAGGCAAATATAACGTCCAATAAGTGTCGGCAAGAAAAAGTACAAAATGGCCCAGATCAAAAGTTTACATACCCCAGTTCTTAATACTTTGTATTGCTGCCTTTAACATCAATGACAGCTTAGAGTCTTTTGCAGTAGTTGTAGATGGGCCTCTTTATTTAAGCTTTTAGTTTGTTTCTGGATTAAAAAGAAAAGTTTGTTTACAGAAACAACATGACAGCTGCAGATGTGAGGCCATTTTTCGATCAAACTTGGTTCTAAATAGTTAGGTTGAAGGTTTACAGCAGGTCTACCATACGTCGTCTGATATGATGATGCGATTGGCTGTGGCTGCGTGCAGAAGCATGTGATTGACATTCGTAGCGCCCAATAAACGGCTCTGGACGATCGTAGCCTCTCCTATGAGAAAATGAACTGGTGTTCCCCGTTTGCCAGGCTCAAGCTGGTCAGAAGCCTCCAGTTCCTGTAAAGTCCTGGGCTGTCTTGCATGAGCTGCACATCTGAGATCTCCCCACAGTGGTTCAATGATAGTGAGGTCAGGAGACTGAGATGGCTGCTTGTCTGCCCCGCCCACTTTTCCCCGTCCTGTTTCCCCGTCCTAAGTCCTATCCCCAATGCCTCTATTACTGTAAAATGAAAACAAATGTGTAAATTAAATGTATTTATTTTTCTGCTCCGTTCATACTGACCCCACCTCAGCCCAGCACATTTTCTCCAGTTTGGCTTTACCCAAATCTTAAAGGCTCAAATGGCGAATGTTTCATAAAACATGTAATATCTCATTAAACTGTTTACGGCGAGCTCAGAGTCTCGCCTTTCAAAGCAGCCATAGCATGTGTCTGTAGGTATCACATAGAACAGGCTGTGCTGCTACAAAGATGTTCTGGATATTTGGCACTCTACAGCTACTCCCCAAAACAGCGCGGCCTCAAAGTGTTAATGAGAAAAAAAACGCAACATGGCGCTTCTGGTCTCTAGGGCATGAGTTACTTAGTTCTGCCTTAAAGAAGCAGGTTGTATCCATGAATGTTAAAAGGAAAAGCTAGAAGACAGGATTCGTCCCATTACAAAGTCCAAGCAGTCGCACGGCTAAATGAATGATAAGGTAATTAGGATCATTAAACCCGTGTCTATGGGACGATTTTTCATGAACTAAATAAAAGGACCTCAACCAGCCCTCGCTCAGTCCACATGGCCCGGGGCACGTGTCACCGAGAATAAATAAACATCACGCCTTCATTCACTGTGCAGATGTGTTTCCATGGCAGCAGCACTATACAAATCCAAACATGGTCCTGGGTCAAGCTGCACACAGAGTACACAGAGTACAGCGAGTACACCGAGTACACCGAGTACACCGAGTACAGCGAGTACAGCGAGTACACCGAGTACACCGAGTACAGCGAGTACGCCGAGTACACCGAGTACAGGCAGATGCATTTCAATAGAGCCACACGTCAGTATACCTTAAACAACATTTTGGAAACATTTTGTTCAGTTTTGTCTTTGAATAGTGTAACTTATGCATGACTTTGTATTGGATAAGTCGACTATTGATGGAACAAGAGTGAATTGGAGATAGAGCCTCATCCCATAGTTCATGTGGTACTTACAGGCCAGCCTCAAATGTTCTGTGGAAACAGAAATAGTGAAACAATCCACATATCTGGAAATCAAATGTTTAGAATTGGGAGAAAGCCGCATTTTTCATAAAATGAGTGAGAGGTTGGAATAGACTCAAAATGCTCAAATGTTTGTTTTACATAATGCCTGATTAGAAGATAACGAAAGAAGTGTGAGTTTGGAATATTGTGCGTATGTAATTGAGCAAATGAGGCAAAACGATCATCAATATAAAGCCAATGATGAGACGCCCTTCTCCCTCCACATTTGAAATGCTGTATCCATTTGCCCGGCACCGGAGCCTCACTATTAACCTAAAAACATGCTGCAGCCTTTTCTGAGACGAGCACCGATGTTCCGACAGCACAATACACCCACGACCTGGGAAAGTTTGTCCTAGAAAGATTGTCAAAGAGACAAAAGTCACACCAAGGAAAATGAAGCCCTGTTGATGTTTCTTCTTCACTTTGAAGCACCTGCACATTGAGCGTATCCAACTCCCTCCTGAAGTAATTGGCCAAATAAACGGGCACTAAACCTTTTGGCTGCAGGAGGTGGTCACGGTGGGCAGTTCTAATGATCCAGATCAAAAGGTACATACGTCCTCCACTCATTACCAAAGCTGTTCAGAGACAGGCTTTCAGAGCAAAACTCTGCCTGGTTTGTATGAATGACGTCAAAATAGTGAACTCGAGGACATATCGGTCCTTCGATAGAGTCACACTAGATGTGCTTTATTTGACACCATGGCTTTTCCATTATTTCGTTAGGGGTCAAACAATTTCCTCCCCAGTTTAACACCAAAACTGTGTTTCTGACCCTTGGTGCCTGGATCTACTTTTAGTTTTTTTTTCTTCAAACTGCGGGTATTGGACTCATTTTGGGCCTTGTCGGTTCCTTTTAAGAGAAAATGCATTATTGGCTTATCCTCAAACTAGAAATTGTGGTCAAGATGCGGCACAAGCTTTTATGGATAAGGGTAACTTATCCTCCGCAAGAGAAAGACTGTACAAAACACATAAATAGACAAAAAAATGCAACTTTATAACGTAGTATCTGTAGTAGTACTTTGCTTCCTTCACATGCATATTGCCAAAAGTATTCAGACTTTTTGGATGAAGAGACTGAACATATCTCAGTGTGGAAAAACGTTGTCATTTTAAGACCTATGACTGAAGAAAGGGTTGTCACCACTTTGGGCTCTAGATTTACTAGATTTTGTTGCGTAATACACAAACTGCATTCATCACCTCACCATCGAGTTCACAACAAGCCATTAGCAACATCCGACTGCTTGTATAATCTTTGACATATGGATTACTCCCACTGCTGTCTTTAAAGGACGTGTCAATCCAACTTTAATCTACAGCACATTAGAAACAGAAAATGCAACATCATTAAACCAGACGCAATATATCATTTAAAAAACAGTAAAAATACATGATTATATAACACACTATAGAATACTTCAATAAACTAAAATCCAACCTTAAAACAAATCAGATAAAGATAAAGACTGACTCACTCTTTGCTGATGAAATGTCTTTTCCGAATCTCAAACTAAGTCAGTGGAGAGGTTCCCAAAAGCAGGTTTATGAACCAGGGATGGGCGATACCACATTTTTTGGAATCGATACGATACCGATACTTTTGGGGTCTATTTTCTCGATACCGATACCGATACCGATGCTGGTCATTTTTATACGGGTGAATGTATTTCAATTAGGGCTGCACAATATATCGCAAAAAATATCGTATCGCGATATTAGCTGATGCAATATCCGTATCGCGAGAAGCCACAATATATCGCAACAAGATCCACCCATTTTATTTTTTTTTGCAATCTCAAACTCATGCATTGAAGTCATGTGTAAAAGTTCAGTTTTAGTTTAACATTTACTAGCTTTGTTCACCCCTTAAATCCTCACTGAACTGAGCACATTTTCTCCAGTTTGGCTTTACCCCAATCCAAAACTGAGACGAAAACAATGATGGAAATGTGACAAAAAAAGGGACAAAAAGTTACAAAAAAAAGACAAAAAAATGACAAAAAAAGACAAAAAATGTGACAAAAATGTGATAAAAAAATGTGACAAAAAATGGCTAAAAAAATTACGAAAAATGACAAAAATGTGATTAAAATTTGACCAAAAAATGACAAAAATTTGACCAAAAAATTACCGGAAAAAAAAAAAGTTACAAAAATGAGTTGAAAACCCAACAAAAAAATGATGGAAAAAAAATCTGATGACGTGAGGAAAAAGATCCTCTCGGTTCAGGCGGGAGTTAAGAGTTTAAATTCTACCCTTGTTTTGGTCCTGATTGGGTGTTTTTTAAGTCTTCTTTTGACACAATTTGCTGAAAAAAATGGAACATATCGTGAAATATCGTGAAATATCGTAATATCGTTATCGCGATATGCACAGCCATATCGCATATCGCAAGTCACTTCAATATCGTTCAGCCCTAATTTCAATCAACATACATTTCTAAAACTGGTTATTTTAGATATTTAATAGGTACATTTAAATGATATTACTTTAACTGGTTAATTATACAATGTTAATGTGAAATTAAATACATAAGCAAAGTTTAAAAGTAATACTTTAATGACAAACAGAATCTAAATCAGAATGTAATGGCTGGCTTAATTCAATCCCCTGCTCCTGTGGACCGTTTTGGCTCAGAACAAAGATGTAAATTGTCCTTTTATGTTTAAAATTGCTGCCAGGCCTATTTTTTTACATATGCAAATTAGTATCGATACGTTTTGCCCAATATCGATACTTAAAAAGTAGCCGTTTGGTATCGATATATCATGCAAAGTGTGTCCACTTTAACACACAATAAACCAATCGATCCTCATTCTATTGTCACCTCTCGACTGATGGACAGAGGGAGGAATGATTCTGAAACCCCGCCCCCCACTGGAGCTGAGGTGGCGAATGTGGACAGTCACTGAGGATCTTCACACACCGATGAGTGGACACAGCAGGACGCCTTTGTCCAGCCATGTTCAACTCAGACCAGGGCAAGATCATTACCACAAATCACGACTGTTTTCCCAGAGCGATCTCATACGCTCTCGAGCTGCTCATGTAAAGCAGCCCACATGAACCCTCCATTTGGCCCCATTACTCCGGCGCTTCTAAAGCTCTGTGTTCCCTGTGACACACGGATCCATGCCAGGCATTAGACGCCATTGTTCTCCCTGGGCCCTAATCCCCGCCTCACTTATACAATTACCCATCCTCTCTGGGAGGTTGAGCTGGGAAACATTTTAGTGTCGAGCACAGACTGTGGGGACGACAGAGACGTAGAACTCCCTCTGCTTACTTACCTAATTTATGGTGGAGGATTATGGGGGAACAATTACACATCCAATACACATTCCCTTTTTTACTCAAACAGAAAGGTGATAGGATTCAGAAGTAGTGGTGCACGAGGCTCATGAAAATCTTATCCCTCCTAAAATCCAGGAGATGTTTGAACATAGAAAAAGTCAGGCAAATAAGTCGAGGCAAGACCCCAAAAAAAGTAGATGTATTTCTGATAGAGGTGTCAAGATTAAGATTAAGCTAAATAAAAAGGTTTGGCAAAATAAGCATTAGCTTCAGCCTATACCTTTTCGGTCATTTTTGTATGTTATGTTATGAAGAAGTTTACTTAACTGAATGTAAATCTTTTGTCATAATTTTGACCGGATAAACTGAAACTGAAACTGAAGCTCGATTAAATGGTAAATGGACTCAATTTATACAGCGATGTTTTCTACCTTTATCAGGCCCAAAGCGCTTTACAGTAAGGAACCAGTTACCCATTCACTCTCTCACTCAAACACCGACGTACGCAGACACTGGAGGCCAGGAGGGAGCTGGGATTCGAACCCACGACCTTCCGTTCATGAGACGACCCGCTCTACCAACTGTGCCCCCGTCGCCCGATTAAAGCAGTCAAAAACAATGATGTATAAATGTAATTGAAAAATACAGAGCTCAGGATGACTGACGTAAGCAATTAACAGACCTAGATCCATAATAATGATCTAATAATGAATCCAATACAAGCGCCGCAGCGGGACCGTCGAGATACTGTATTCTCTCTCTCTCCCGGGACATGGGCAGTGTTTCACTCACAGTGGGATAAATAAAGTGTATAGTTTGCCCTGTGAGAGCTGAAACATTGTGGCGTCTAAACACATGAGGAGACTGTGACAGGAAAGCAACAAACCACTCCTCAGTTGACCTCTTTTTTTAATAAGCGACTCCCTATAGACCGCAAAGGAAAAGAGTGATCCAGGGAGCATGAGACGCATGGATTGATCTTCACAGAGTCCGGCTTAAACCCCATTGGAAATTGCTGGAGAAGGCTTTGCACAGTGGTCACAATCGCCCATCATCAAAACAGGATATGGGTGAACAATGAATGCAACACTGGATCTTCTGACAGAGCAGGAGCGCATTGAAACACCAGAGTCAAACAAAGCATTAAAGCGTGTGACCTTCTGTTGTTGTTTTGACCCTTCTGTTGGTCAGGCAGAGTCAAAGCACCGGGAAACTTCTTGCTGTGAGGTGAGATTCTGTGACACTCTCCAAAAGCGAACAAGCGCGTGTCCAATGAATAAGAGCAAACATGCAAATGGGCTGAATCATGGGACTGAGTTAATGGCATCAAATCCGCCGGGGCTCGCATGGTAATAATAAGACAACAAAACCATCACTGAAGCATAATTTAATAAGTTTAGCATAATAAATATCCGAATGAACTTCTTCTGTCTCCATTTAAATTGCTGATGGGACATTATAATACCATTAGTGATGAATCTGCTTCAGTCAGGAGACGCCGCCGCCATGATTGATCTTCATGTTAAACGGCAAAACGCAATTTCAGAAGCAAATTTACGGCACAAATATAAATCAATGGCTGCATTAAGGACGGGTGATTTATGAGCGTCGCCGGCGTATACAAGAGAAACAAAATGGTGGCGTTTGCTTAAATGTGCGGCGTGTGAGGAGAAAGGAAATGACGAGGATAATAGGCTTGTTTTGATGGATCAGTGAGGAGTGAGTTTAAGGGGAAATGTGTCAACCGGGTTTAGATTCACAGTTCACAATGCACGTTTGTAAGAGCGTCCGGTAGGGCTGCTCGATTATTGAAAAAATAATAATCACGATTATTTTTGTTATAATTGAAATCACGATTATTCAAACGATTATTTGTTGCCTTTAAAAAAAAACATAAAAAAGTGACAAAAATCCAGCAAAAAATGACAAAAATCCAGCAAAAAAATGACAAAAATCCATAAAAAAAAACAAAAATCCAGCAAAAAAAGACAAAAATCCAGCAAAAAAGTGACAAAAATCCATAAAAAAAAACAAAAATCCAGCAAAAAAGTGACAAAAATCCATCAAAAAAGTGACAAAAACCCAGCAAAAAAGTAACAAAAATCCAGCAAAAAAGTGACAAAAATCCAGCAAAAAAAGACAAAAATCCAGCAAAAAAAGACAAAAATCCATCAAAAAAGTGACAAAAATCCATCAAAAAAATGACAAAAATCCATCAAAAAAGTGACAAAAATCCATCAAAAAAGTGACAAAAATCCATCAAAAAAGTGACAAAAATCCATCAAAAAAAAGACAAAAATCCAGCAAAAAAAGACAAAAATCCATCAAAAAAGTGACAAAAATCCATCAAAAAAATGACAAAAATCCATCAAAAAAGTGACAAAAATCCAGCAAAAAAGTGACAAAAATCCAGCAAAAAAAGACAAAAATCCAGCAAAAAAAGACAAAAATCCATCAAAAAAGTGACAAAAATCCATCAAAAAAATGACAAAAATCCATCAAAAAAGTGACAAAAATCCATCAAAAAAGTGACAAAAATCCAGCAAAAAAGTGACAAAAATCCATCAAAAAAAAGACAAAAATCCATCAAAAAAATGACAAAAATCCAGCAGAAAAAAGACAAAAATCCATTAAAAAAAGACAAAAATCCATCAAAAAAAGTGACAAAAATCCATTAAAAAAATGACAAAAATCCAGCAAAAAAGTGACAAAAATCCAGCAGAAAAGTGACAAAAATCCAGCAAAAAAGTGACAAAAATCCATAAAAAAGTGACACAAATCCATCAAAAAAATGACAAAAATCCAGCCAAAAAGTGACAAAAATCCAGCAAAAAAAATGACAAAAATCCAGCAAAAAAGTGACAAAAATCCAGCAAAAAAGTGACAAAAATCCAGCAAAAAAGTGACAAAAATCCAGCAAAAAAAGACAAAAATCCAGCAAAAAAAGACAAAAATCCATCAAAAAAGTGACAAAAATCCATCAAAAAAATGACAAAAATCCATCAAAAAAGTGACAAAAATCCATCAAAAAAGTGACAAAAATCCAGCAAAAAAGTGACAAAAATCCATCAAAAAAAAGACAAAAATCCATCAAAAAAATGACAAAAATCCAGCAGAAAAAAGACAAAAATCCATTAAAAAAAGACAAAAATCCATCAAAAAAAGTGACAAAAATCCAGCAAAAAAATGACAAAAATCCAGCAAAAAAGTGACAAAAATCCAGCAGAAAAGTGACAAAAATCCATAAAAAAGTGACACAAATCCATCAAAAAAATGACAAAAATCCAGCCAAAAAGTGACAAAAATCCAGCAAAAAAAATGACAAAAATCCAGCAAAAAAAGACAAAAATCCAGCAGAAAAAATGACAAAAATCCAGCAAAAAAGTGACAAAAATCCAGCAAAAAAGTGACAAAAATCCATAAAAAAGTGACAAAAATCCATCAAAAAAATGACAAAAATCCAGCCAAAAAGTGACAAAAATCCAGCAAAAAAAATGACAAAAATCCAGCAAAAAAGTGACAAAAATCCAGCAAAAAAGTGACAAAAATCCAGCAGGAAAAAGACAAAAATCCAGCAAAAAAGTGACAAAAATCCAGCAAAAAAAGACAAAAATCCAGCAAAAAAAGACAAAAATCCAGCAGGAAAAAGACAAAAATCCAGCAAAAAAGTGACAGAAATCCAGCAAAAAAAGACAAAAATCCAGCAAAAAAAGACAAAAATCCAGCAAAAAAAGACAAAAATCCAGCAAAAAAGTGACAAAAATCCAGCAAAAAAGTGACAAAAATCCAGCAAAAAAAGACCAAAATCCAGCAAAAAAGTGACAAAAATCCATCAAAAAAAAGACAAAAATCCATCAAAAAAATGACAAAAATCCAGCAGAAAAAGTGACAAAAATCCAAAAATTAAAAATTTGAAGAAAAAAAAACATACAAAAAAACAAAATAATTGAAATTGATTATGCTAATTTTGTAATCGTTTACTGTTGTAATCGAAATCGTAATCGAATTCAGATTAATTGCACGGCCCTAGCGTCCGGGGGAAAGACTGTCGGGATCAGGCGGGGTCGATGTGGGGCTGTCCGGACAAACAAACACGACCCTTTGATGCGATCTGGCCCCGGCCCGTCCGCCAGAAATGAAACGCTTTCATGCCGCGGCAAACATCTTCATGCAAGGAATTAACTTCGCTTTGGTCTGAGAGCCGATGAATTATAAATGGGCGGAAAACTCTCCCCTCTGTGATGACGGGGGGGGGGGGCACGGATCTCTGGAGGGAGAACTTACAGATCACCAAGTCTCACATGTCGGCAAACGGACTTGAAAAAAGGTTTATGCAAACGAGCTGTGCGGAGCGTTTGAAAATAACTTGTTGATTAGAGACATACATGACTCGAATCTACATGTAGACCGATGAGGCGTGTCATCCTGAGGGGCGTGGCCAAGGAAAAAACAACAACGTGGCAATAGGGCTAAAACAACAAATCGATTAATCGACAACTAATCGATTATTGAAATAGTTGTCAACTATTTTAGTAATCGATTAATCGTTTTCTAGTAAACACAGACTTAAAAAGAGCAAAAATTACATGAACATCTTTTTATTTTTGATGGAAACCTTTCAAGTTCGGGTCTGTAGAGTTTTGTACATTGAACATTTCATAGATATCTGTCTGTGTCTCATCCAATTAATAAAGCAGTGCTGGCACTACAAAAACACTAACAACACAGTTTAAGTTTACTCCGTCAACATGTCTTCAAGAAATACCACTTTAGCTTTATGTGATTAAAAATAAATGAAAAAATACTATTTTCATACACCATTCACAGCCAAGCGGTTAATCGATTAATCTTAAAAATAATCGGTAGATTAATCCATTACCAAAATAATCGTTAGTTGCAGCCCTACGTGGCAATGACAACGGGCACAGAAGCTCCGCAGACGACAGTGATTTCACCTGAAGTCCCTTTCTGTGCGAATAGGGCTAAAGATAAAGTATTATTAGTAAATATTGCGCTGATTCAATGTTTCCCCATTGATTTATAAAGGAAAACATCATTTCAAGGGCCGTTCTCTCAAAACGCATTTTTCTCTCATTGTGGCGACACTATCTCCACATCCAGCCTTGGACTATTTTAGATTTTTTCAGAGATTTTTTAATATTTATTCAAGTATGATTTGAGTTTTGAATATAAAAAAAATCAGGGGAAAATAAACTTTTTATTGATTTTTCCACTAAAAAACTGCTTATTTTAAAATTAAACATGATTTCCAAAATCTCCTCTGAAGAAAAAAGTCGGTATCTCATTTATCAATAAAATAAAACCATTCAGATTTTGCCGCCGAAAAGATGGAACATTTTGGGCATTTTTAAGGCTTGCAATACATTTTGTTCTCACATTTATGCCAGTGATCGACAGCAAAAGCTTCGAATTGATATTTGTACATTTAAACATCTTCCCTTTTCCCCGGCAGCGTCTCGCCTTAAAAAACGGACAATGCTAACCAGGAATCTTCAAGCTAACGTTAGCAACAAGTGCTGTTTTGAACTTCTACTGGACAATCTGCTGATAAAAAACATGTGTGTGACAAATATATTAATAATCCGCCAGAAAACAGCTAAATATTGTGAGATATTGTGATTCCCATGAGAGGTTTTCTCCCCCCTCGGCCGTATGAAGTGCTGCCGTCTGTATCTACTAGAGCAGACCTGGGCATATTATGGCCCGCGGGCAACATCCGGCCTGCAAGATGAATGAATCCGGCCCACGACTTGTAGGGCATAAATTCCTGAGTGTGTAAAAAAAAGTCTACTGTCCGGTCAGGCTAATAATTTTTCATTTATTTAATAAAGTTTCCATGATAGTGTTTTCCCAATCCAAACATATTTTTATTTAGGAGCTTTTGTTAATGGACGCCGGCAAAACAGTCCCCATGTATGTTTTGGCCCCCAGGGACATTTACTAGGAGTGTCATGTTGTGGTGGGTGCGAAGAAAATAAAAACCCAAAATGCAGGACTGCAACAAAACTGGTGATGTTTAATAAAGGACAACTAAAATAACAAAATCCAGAGAAAACCAAAAACCGGGGCTGACGTAGACAATGACGCGACAAAGGACGAGGGAAACACAGGGGTTTAAATACAAGAGGAAACAGGGCACAGGTGAAACACATCAGGGCGGGGCACAGGTGAGACACATCAGGGCGGGGCACAGGTGAAACACATCAGGGCGGGGCACAGGTGAGACACATCAGGGCGGGGCACAGGTGAAACACATCAGGGCGGGGCACAGGTGAGACACATCAGGGCGGGGCACAGGTGAGACACATCAGGGCGGGGCACAGGTGAGACACATCAGGGCGGGGCACAGGTGAAACACATCAGGGCGGGGCACAGGTGAGACACATCAGGGCGGGGCACAGGTGAGACACATCAGGGCGGGGCACAGGTGAGACACATCAGGGCGGGGCATAGGTGAAACACATCAGGGCGGGGCACAGGTGAGACACATCAGGGCGGGGCATAGGTGAAACACATCAGGGCGGGGCACAGGTGAGACACATCAGGGCGGGGCACAGGTGAAACACATCAGGGCGGGGCACAGGTGAAACACATCAGGGCGGGGCACAGGTGAGACACATCAGGGCGGGGCACAGGTGAAACACATCAGGGCGGGGCACAGGTGAAACACATCAGGGCGGGGCACAGGTGAAACACATCAGGGCGGGGCACAGGTGAGACACATCAGGGCGGGGCACAGGTGAAACACATCAGGGCGGGGCACAGGTGAAGCACATCAGGGCGGGGCACAGGTGAGACACATCAGGGCGGGGCACAGGTGAAGCACATCAGGGCGGGGCACAGGTGAAACACATCAGGGCGGGGCACAGGTGAAACACATCAGGGCGGGGCACAGGTGAAACACATCAGGGCGGGGCACAGGTGAAACACATCAGGGCGGGGCACAGGTGAAGCACATCAGGGCGGGGCACAGGTGAGACACATCAGGGCGGGGCACAGGTGAAACACATCAGGGCGGGGCACAGGTGAGACACATCAGGGCGGGGCACAGGTGAGACACATCAGGGCGGGGCACAGGTGAAACACATCAGGGCGGGGCACAGGTGAAGCACATCAGGGCGGGGCACAGGTGAGACACATCAGGGCGGGGCACAGGTGAGACACATCAGGGCGGGGCACAGGTGAGACACATCAGGGCGGGGCACAGGTGAGACACATCAGGGCGGGGCACAGGTGAGACACATCAGGGCGGGGCACAGGTGAAACACATCAGGGCGGGGCACAGGTGAAACACATCAGGGCGGGGCACAGGTGAGACACATCAGGGCGGGGCAGGCAGGTAACGAGGGAAGTAAAGCAAAATCACAAGGACAGAACACACGTCAAAATAAAACACAGGACTAGACCAAACACAAGAAAACAAAACAAAAATCGCAATCGCTTCACTTCCCACAAACTCCCTTTGATGGAAGCACAGAAGGGCTTTCAGTGCGATGGTAGAAGTTAGTGAGTATAAGAAGTTGAACAATCAATCAATCAATCAATCAATCAATCAATCAATCAACCTTTATTTGTATAGCGCTTTACAACAGCACCCGCTGAACCAAAGTGCTTTCCATAAGTGCAATATAATAAAAACAATTTTAGCACAAAATATTTAAGAAAATACATATAAATTACACATGTGCAATTAGCAGTGAAAAGCGGCTTTAAACAAGTGTGTTTTCAGCCTCGCTTTAAACAGTGTCAGGTCAGCGATGGCTCGTAACTCAACAGGCAGAGAGTTCCAGAGCCTCGGACCAGACACTGAGAAGGAACCATCACCCACTGCTTACTTTTGGTCCTGGACCTCCAGCAGGTGTTGTCCTGCAGACGCAGCCTCTACTAGGCTGATGTGACAAGCTAAATAACGATACACACATGCGCGTCCTTGGCTTGATATGCCTAAATATTTTCAGAAAATAATTGTCCTACTAAATACCAGTATCAGATATGCAAAATACACAATTTAGTGTAATGTACAATAGGATAAAGTTGCAGAATACGTTTGAGTTATCGTTGGTGTTCAGGCTTCTTATGGAAATGACTTGCCCACCCCTGAACTAGAGGGACTCTAGAAATAGGAAATTGACAAAACAATTTTGTGGTGACATTTTTTGGGGTCAGGCAGTGTATTTTGGCTAAAAGTGTCACGGTTTAAAGTAAAATGAAGAAAGAAATGGCCAAAATGCAGACTGCAACGTAACTAGATTTAATACATGCAACAAGAAACTGACAAAAAACACTACAAAAATAGAATAAAATAAGAATATCAAGCATTGGCTTAAATGACTTGAATTGAGGAAATGTTTCTTGTTTTGAGCGGTTTTCACTCATTTAGACACTTTTCCTGATCGGACCAAGTTCACTTTGCTTGTTTGAGGACATTTCAGACCAGTTCTAGGGTAAATCTCACTTGAAATAAGAAAGTAAAATTGCCAATGAGATAAGACCGTTTTTCTTTCCCCATTGGCAAAGAAAATGACCTGAAATAAGGACGAAATGTATCAAAACGAGTCAGAAACATCTCAGAACAAGTGAAATAATCTGGGACAAATGCCCAACAACTTCTTAACCAGTCAAAACAACTAAAATTTGGATTATTGTGCTCAAATTGAGATGTTTATACTGATCTAGTTCATTACTTTTTGCAGTGAACCCAAATAAAGCAGGAGCAACTCAAAAACAAACTCACAGACTCGGACATGAAGACAATGAGCTGACCAAGAACAAGGGAAACACAGGGGTAGAAATACATGAGGAAACGGGGCACAGGTGAGACACATTAGGGCGGGGCACAGGTGAGACACATTAGGGCGGGGCACAGGTGAGGCACATTAGGGCGGGGCACAGGTGAGACACCTTAGGGCGGGGCCGGCAATAACGAGAGGGAAGTCAAACAGAAAATCACAACAGAGCAAAAAGACATGTGAAAATAAAACACCAAGGACATAAAAACAAGAAAACAAACTAAAACAGGCAACAGAAAGCAGATCATGACAAAAAGTCCTTTCAACCAACCAACATCAAATACCTAAAACATAAATACATACTTTTGTCCGCTTTAGTATTCATCTAGTCCATCTCATTACATTTCCTCGCATTGCAGTGATTGTGAAATGTGCCTATAGACTTGTGCAGGATATTACACATATGTTACAAAAGTTAGGAATGAGTTTGGACCAGAACTAACATATCAATTTAGTCATTTCCTCTTTGATTTTGTCATGACAAACAGTGACTTCTACAGCCTTTAATGCATGGTTACAAACAGTGTACATTTGCTGCTTGCTTTTGAGTGTGATAAACTTATTGTAGACAGTGCTCAGTGCCTTTTAATTGTGCTCTTCCCATTGAGGGTAATGTGAATGCAGTAAACGACTGCCCTCACAATGCCTGGATTACAGTGGCCCTTATGGTTTTCTAAGTAGTCCTGTCGGTCGGAATGGATTTTCACAAGTTAATGTGCTTACGGACCACTGGGCAGCGCGCTGATCCACTGCACCGCATTAGCTGCACACACTATCTGTGTTTTCATAATGGGCAATTAATATTCATTTGCCAGAAAGGACACATCTACTGTTTACTGTACGGGTTTACATAGAGCTCCTGCCCAACATCCCAATGTGGAAACTCGGGACAACAGCAGCACAACAACATACCAAAACTGGAATAAAGCTCCAGTTGAAAGAGTTTCCATTGTCTCATAGTCACAAGTTACAACTCTTTAAAACTCTGCGTGGGATAAGAATTACGGAGGGTAAAAAGTTCAGATTTCTGATGTCCTTGAAGTTTCTCCATCCATCCATTTTCTTCCGCTTTATCCGGGGCCGGGTCGTGGGGGCAGCAGTCTCAGCAGAGATGCCCAAACTTCCCGATCCACACACACCTCCTCCAGCTGTTCTGACCCCGAGGCCACACCTCCTCCAGCTGTTCTGACCCCGAGGCCACACCTCCTCCAGCTGTTCTGACCCCGAGGCCACACCAGGCCAGCTCGGAGACATAGTCCCACCAGTGTGTCCTGGGTCTTCCACGAGGCCTTGTCCCACTAGGACATGCCTGAAACACCTCCCGCAGGAGGCGACCAGGAGGTATCCGGAACAGATGCCCGAGCCACCTCAGCTGCTCCTTTCGACGTGGAGGAGCAGCAACTTGGAGTTTCTGCCCATGTGAATCTTCCATGTCTGTAATCTGAAAGGTAGACATTTTTAGGACTTTTACTGAGGGTTATTCTGCGAATCCCGAGATCGTCTGGTGATTCCAGTCCCGAGTGGATCAACATGCAGGAGTTTTGAAAGTCTTTAAGTTGTTATGATCGATTCAGACTGTACTGAACTTTCCATTTACATGACATAAAGTATAAAAGACAAAACAAGTGATCATCACATTTGGTGCAAGATTTAGATGGAGGAGTCTTCGTGAGAGCGAGTCAGACCTTGGAGGCTCAGCAGGGAAGGGCCTGGTCGGTACTTGGATGGGAGACCATTTAGTAACACCAGGAAGCCTAGCGAATGTACGGAGCTATTGAGTGGTTGGTGGTGGTCGGAGGGGGCGATGGCGCAGACTGGTTGCCTCGCTTCCGTCAGTCTACCCCAGGGCAGTAGCTTACCACCACTGATTATGGAGTGAACGAATAATGCAATGTAAAGCGTCTTTGAGTGTCTGGAAAAGCGCTATATAACACCGATTACTACCCATTGTTATTATTATTATTATTATTTTTTTACTTTTATTGAAACAAAACAAATCCTTGACATTGTTGCACACATTGTTTGATATGCCAAATAAAGACATTGTGTTACAAATAGGAAGAAACAGCATCAAAATCTGTTCAAGCCAAATAAATACAACAGCACATTCTAAAGAGGAGAAGAGATTATGAAATAACATTTTTGCATTTTGTCAAGTATGAGTTTATAGGTGTCCAATTTTTCAAATATATGTCCTTCAATCGTAAAGTTGCGGTGATTTCCTCCATACAGCTCACAGATTTCAGATTTCCATTGGTGTTATTATTATTATTATAAGGGATTGAAAGACAAACTGCTGGTTTATGAGGACGGCAAAATCCCACATTCGTGACACAGATGTGGTTCGTCGTAGCGTGTGGTAAGAAACAGATTTTGTCACGAAAGCAAAGTACACACAAACAAAAGTTAAGATAGTCAGTGTTCGGAAAAAAAGGTAAACCCCTTGCAAATAGAGCTATTGTTTTCAATTTCCTCCTAAAACGTCAATGGGAAGATTGGATGGTTCCTTCCAAAGGGGGGTTTAGAGGCGGACGGGACTGAGTTCTATCAGAAAGAATATTAGAAAAACAATGAAGCGGCTCCTGGAAGAGGAATTATAGTGTGTGAAACGTTACCGCTGACAAGATTTTGGGGATAACCTTTTAAAATGTAATGCTGTGCAGTGTTAAAGTCCTCCACAGCAGCTGAAGTCGAAGTGAAAGACATGGTGGGAAGTTCAGGGTTGTAACAGTGAGTATACAGTGTTATTGACATTAACAAGGAATCTAAAGCCAAGTCACAAACTGCACTTGAGCACAGATGCCATACTTTTTCTTCCTCTAAGTAAACCTCAATGGAATACTTGTTTACACATGTTCTCTCCGCAAACACAGTGAAAAATGGCTTTGACAGGAGATTGCAATTAACTCTTGTTGTGAACGTGACACCGCCCGCGCTGGATTTGTCAACACGACTTGTAGCTATTAATTGTTGGTAATTAACATTTTCGCTCTGCGGTTGTAAATGTCCCTTGTTTACAGGAATTATGTTTCCTTTATTTTTCATCAGTAAAATACGCAAAACAATAAGCGGCTTCATAAATGTATTAACAAGCTGCTTATTCATACCTTTACAAGCACATTGTTTACACTTACAGGCAGATTACTAATGCTTAATAATGCCTTATTTATAGTTAACAAGTGCACCCTAATATAAAGGGTTAATGAAATACTCTTGAAAGATTTTGCTCCATCATTTCAGATGTTGATTATTGTCGTTGCTGGACCTGCCCCTTTGTTCAGCATGATCCATTCATGATTTTGAACTACCTGCAGTTTCAGCAAACCACTGCTTGATTAATAAACTCGCTCCAAGATTATTGTAAATGAATCGAGCTATAACCGCGGTCATGTCAAACTTCCAGAGGCGCTGCCTGCGTCGTACAGTCCATCGTTTCACACGTTTTCCTGTCGTCACTAAACTTCTCTGAATGAACCTTTGTCTCTTCACTGTTGAAATCGTTTAAAGAGGGGGTGTTCTGCTTTTGTCAGTCCCATAGCACCAGTCTATATCCCACTACAATGATGACAAACCTTCTGTTGGTCTGTAAATGCAGTAAATTAGAATAACTGCCTTGTATAAAATGTCTCTCTCAAAATGGCTGTAGGGAATGTCTTGAAATAGGCCTCTGTCTCTTTAAGAACCTCTGAGCCTTTAGACACGCCCCCTCCACACGCTGTCTGTGGCATCAGTGGGGAGGGGGTTCTGCTGAGGAGCAGTGGTTGGTTACTCGGCTGGTGACCAAAGCTCGGAGGCGTCTCCAGGAGGTGGGGGCGTTCCTAGGAGGACTCAGGCAAACCTATCCCTAAAATGGCCGCCATCAGAGTTTTTACAGATTACTCAGAAATACGTGAATGTGCCAAGGCAACACTTCAGCCATGTTTTTAACGAGGGAATGACAGAATAACAGGATGGAAAGCTTGAACAAGTCCATTTTGCCTTTTCCCGCTGTGTCGGGAAACGGCAAAAACATGTGGTTAATTGTCATATATAAGTTTAGATGCACTGGTATTAAGAAATGAATCCTGTTGTCTTTCATCAGTTAAACTAGACTCAATAATAAATATAACGTTACAGCAAGTCATTACAAGTCATTGGCCTCAAGTCTCGAGTTAAGTCTCAAGTCACAGAAGGCAAGTCTTTCTGGAGCATTGGTCAAGTAAGTCTCCGCCTGGTATGTCTTTCTCCAGGAAAACCGCCTCCATTTTGCATTTGTTTTTCCTGTGGACATAAATTCCTGTACTGCATTTGCTGCATTTATGACGCACACAGCCTACAAAGCGAGGAGACCCATTTGGACAAACACCGAATTGCTGAAAGCAGATTTGGGGGAAATGTTGCGACATCGCAGGGGATCATATGCGGATCCAAAAATTGTACAGGACTTTGTCTCCCTCCCACACTGACTCACTCACTCGCTCGACACAGTCCCTTCATCTCCATTATCACAGGGACTTTCATGTAATTCCCCTTTGATATTTCCATCCACACTCCGTCTATCTGGGGTTAAATATAGCACGTAGCTGCACATTTAACCTCTCCACAAGCCTGTCTTTGATTCTGGGGACATGGTTAAAACACCGAAATGGAAATTGCCGCCACATGTATGTTCCCGTTCAACCATCATCCTCAACCAAGCACAGAAAACGGCCCTAATGGAAGAGTCACGGTGAGATGAGCAGAGCAGGGCTGGATCTATGGCACATGTGACATTGAGAGGTGAACACACAACAGCTGTTATTGAGGAGAAACACTGGAAACATGAACAAAATGGTCCTTTAAGAAAGTCTATGAGATCAATTTACATAAACATTACCTTATTAGATCTGTAATGTAAGGTGTTAAGGCAATACACCGTAGGGGAAAACACACATTTACTATGCAACTTTTGATGTAAAACAAAAAGTTCATGCTGGTGCGTATTTGACCTTTCAGTGACTGTGTGGGTGGTTAGTTGGTGCCTACACTTTCTATCCCGGTGGCCCCTCGGACTCTTCAGGATCAGTTTTATTTCAGGTTTTTTAGGATCTCTGGTAGGTTTTTGGAATGGAATGTACCGTAAATGCTCTAATACAGGCCCGGGCCTTTATTTAGTCAAGGGCATCTTGAGGAAATAAAGGCCTTTAGAGACAGGCCTTTATTTCTATTTGAGCAAAACGGACGTCCAGGAAAACAAAGAAAAACGAGATTTGTGTCCATTTGCACCTAAAATATTAGGTTCATTTATTAATGAACATTTCAAACCCTCTCCCAGCGGCTGGAACATTGACGCCTTTTATTCTGTCGGGACAACAGGAAGTGTTTCGTTGCCGTTAGCGGAGCTTTGACATCAGTGTCGCTGCAGGTTTCTGTTTCGTTTTTACCGGACCGGATTATTTGTTGTTATCTTGTGTAAAAGGCGAGTTTAGACGGAGCGTTTGTGTTTGTGATCGATCATGAGACTGACCCGAGAGAAGACGAGACGCTCGCGCTGATGGGAGGAGTTATTTTGAGGCGTGGGACTGACCTGCACACGGAGCAGCTGGACGTGCTTTGAAGACGCGATGGAGACTTTATTAAAACCCTGGAGGGTCAAACAACATTTGCCCTGTTTCCAAATATGGTCACAGGAGGTTTGAAAAGTGGCTAAATCTGTGTCAAAGTTACGCTGGGATCAGCTCCTCCGCAGCGTCCTCCTCGGCCCGGGTTCAGTTTGTTACTTCCTGCACGTGAGTTTTCATTTACACCAGTATGAGACAAACTCCTAACATGGGGAATATTTCTACTGCTATAGTTTCTAATAAAAGCCCCGTTCTGTTTTAGAGACCGGCTTTAATTTGCCTCCGCCAGCCACGAACCCGGCCTCTGTCTGAGACCCGGCCCCTGTCGGAGACCAGTATTAATTTTGACAACATATTTTATTTTAGTTTTAGTCTTAGTCTTTTGACTAAAATGTAATTTCATTTTCGTCAAGATTTAGTCAAAAAAAACTTTTCAATTTTAGTCTAGTTTTAGTCGACTAAAATGAAGACTAATTTAGTCGACTTATATTGATAATATTCATTATAATCATATTTAATCAAGGTCCTCGACTTCATGGAGCTGCTCCAAATGAATAAAGCTCAGAGATGATCCTTTGGCAGAGACTTTACATGATCTGAGGCTAAAATATCTGGACATTTTAGTTATAGTTTTAGTCTCATGAGAAAGTTTGAATTAGTTTTAGTCCTATTTTAGTCGTCAAAAATATCACTTTGACTAAAATTAAGACTAAATATTTATGTCGACGAAATTAACACTGTCAGAGACCCGGCCCCTAATGGAATACAGGCCAGTATTAGAGAATTTACGGTATGCGTAACCATGTATACGGTTCAATCAGCGGTGAAAACCTAAAAAACAACTGATCCTGGATCGTCCCGACACAATGACACAAACTTGCACTCCATTTTTCCCCTCTTGTGTATATCACTAATCTACAGCAGAAATCTCTACATAAAATGTTCTCCTTTTACACCTGGAGTGTCTCACCTTAAAATGAAATCTAAAAGCACAGGATTTGCACTCACGGGTTTAAAACTTCCAGAGAGTGCAAGAACATTGTTAGTATTCATAGACGGCACCAGGTTTTTCCACACACACACTTTGGTTTGTACTAGAGTCCATTTGGATCACGCTCCCATTGACCACACACTGTATAAAGGACCATACATCACGCCAACCCTCATCACCCCCCACCAGCGAGCTCGGTCTGCCCATGTGACCGGGCCTCCATCAGCGTGGGTGCAGCGTCTCACATGAGGATGGATGGGTCGGGCCCGGGAGACTCGTGTCTGTTTGTCCCGATCACAGGGGCTGAATGAAGTGACAGTACACGTGGTCACGCTCGCACGGTGGGAACGCACACGGCCCGGCGATCGTTACACCGGGACGGGCGGCGGAGATGAAAGCCAGTTCAAAAGTCTCCCAGGACGAGAGCCGGCGCAGGTGAGGAGACGAGTTCAAAAAGAAAATATCTTTCACATCAACTGCATTGTATCACGGGTACAGTATTTCCCCCAGGAGAAAACACACTTCTTCACCGTTTTCAAAGCTGCTCTTCTCGTGTCCAGAGATATTGAGTAAAAGCTGCCAAATATGAGCTTTAAATAGACTAGGTCCTTTTCCAAATCTTTGAATACCCACTTTGAAAATAGCATGTTTTGACGACTACTTCTATTACTTCGACTACAACACAACACAAGAAATAAAGTCCACACTTTGCACAGGCTGCTTCATGTCAGTTTAATGTCTGTGGGATTGACTGTTTGTGTGTGTACCGTTTGAAAAGTACTTTACATGATGTGTTTAAGTGTTTATCAGGGCCATCAAGTCTCAAGAAAACAAAAAAGGGGCAAATGAGGAGGTATCCGGGCAAGTCTCGCAGCAAGGGGAAGGTTGGTGCGTGGGTTTCGCCTACCTCCAAAAGCATGCTGGTCAGGTTGGCCTACAGTGGCAGCGGCTCCGGACTGACCCAACACCGGATCAAATACAGCAACGACAAACAAAGCCGTCGGTTTGACCTTTGAACTTAAAGGGATGTTTCAGGATGTATTATTTCCTAGTTATCCAGAGGGGTGTTGAGTTCTGGAGATTTTTATATTTTCTAATTCATGCAGTCCTTACATTTGAAGGGTTTAGTGGTGCTAGGCTAGTGCATGTCTATGGTAACTATTAGCAGAGGTGGGAGTAAGTCACTAAATGCAAGTCCCAAGTAAGTCCAAGTCAATCGGTCATGGGGTCAAGTCAAGTCAAGTCTTGCTTAAGCCGGCAAGTCACCTCAAGTCACAAACGCCAGTGTGTCTACTTTTCATGTGCTTTCTCAAGATACCGTAATTTTTGAAAATTTAGGCTAAAATCAAACTTTTAAAAACTCATGGATTTGGATTTAAAGTCTAATTAATATTTAAACGCCACAACATTCAAAATATATGTATTATAAATAAACAGTCTATGTACAAAATTGCTGGGACAGCATCTTAAGGAAGGGGACCCCTGTATACTCGGATTCGCCCCTGCTCAGAGTAGATTCCCTTCAGTCTCGCTGTCACTGGGCTGTGGCGGATGCGTAAAATAGCCTCTAAATGCTGTAAACTTTGTGTGAACGATTTAAAACATGGAAAAGCCCCAAGATTCCTGTTGATGAATCAGCTCTTACATGGTGGTTCTGGAGGCTCCGTCTGCGCTGTAGGTCCAGCCCATTGTTTCAAACGTTTTCCTGTCCGTAAATCTCCTCTTCACTGTCTTTAGAAAACTTTTAATGCAAACAAAGAAACACGTCGTATTTCCTCCGGCCTTTTCGCGCTGTGTTCATTAGAAGTGCTGTGTTGGGAAACCGAACACGCATGTGGATAATCACCATAATGTAAACAAAGATGCGCCGCTTTTACCAAATAAATCCTGATCTTTCGACAGTTTCACTCAAATAAATAATAACTATAAAGTCACAGCGAGTCATTGAGAGTCACTGGCCTCAAGTCCAAGTTAAGTCTCGAGTCACAAACAGCAAGTCCCAAGTCAAGTCTTTTTGGAGCTTTGGTCAAGTAAGTCTCAAGTCCCGAAAATTGCGACTCGAGTCAAGTCATGTGACTCGAGTCTCCCACCTCTGACTATTAGCATTAAAAACCTGTTCGAAATCATGGGCTTGTCCTCCAAACGTTGCCATATCTGATTTGTAGAAAGCTCCTTTGTGAGTTCCACGTGTAGTAATGTCGGCCGCAGGTAAACAAACTAATGTAGATCCGGTCACCAGGAAGCTGATGCTGCTCAAATGTAAGTTCTTTTCAATGCAAAATGGTTCTATTTCAAAAATGATTCAGTCAACACAGACATTTATATGGGTAGTCTGGTGTTGTCTTCAAAAATAAGGACTGCATGAATTAAAAAAATATATACATAGAAATCAAAAACATTAGGGTAACTAGGAAATGAGGCCCTATGTCAAAAATCCTGAAATATCTCTTTAATCTAGCAAATGTGAAGAAGTGACGAGACCTTCTCTTCACTCACATCCGATCACCTCGCTCCCCTCTTGGACTGCGGCGCCGGTGAGCTCTGATTCTTTAACCAGAGCGGCTGGCTGTGTTAGTTGTATCAAAAGCCGAGATGTTTATACTTTTAAGCTCCACACCGCGCAGAAACGACTCTCGCTTTGCATCATGTCGGCGCTGACGCGAGAGCCATCGAGAAAAGCCGTCCCATTCAACACAGCAATGATCCTGTTTCCTACGTAAAGCCCATCCATCCGCGTCCTTTAGCCCCGTGTTAATGGCGTCTAATTGCTGTCGAGAATGACCTGTGCTGTGTCAGATTGTTTATTGAGCTGTTAATGCGTGCCGTGGCCCTCTTCACCCGAGGACAGCGCGCACAAACACCGGCCCACACGCAGGCTAATACTACAGAGGAAACAGGATCAATGCCACTGCTGTCCCTGCATGAGTCACTAATGCAGGACCGGCTGTGCATCTTCAAAACACTGGACTGCCCACCATCGGCCCACTAATCATCAAAAACATTTGAACTGTTCACTCTGTTATAGTTTAAAGTAGGGAAGTCCAGAGCTGTTTCGTCTCACGGTTATGTGAGATGATAGAGCTCGACAGTTCAGGAAACATTGAAGCAAAGACCTACAACAGAGCTAAGATTTTTCCCCATATTTTTGGTGCATTTTCATCCTCATTTACATCTTGTTTTTGTCGCTATGTTGATGCGTTTTTCAAGCAGCTTTTGGATTTCGGTTAAGTCGAACTGGAGAATAGGAATAGGAATAGGCCACCGTTTTTACATACTGAGATATGTTCTTACCTGAGCTTTGACGAGTTCTTTAGGACAATAATACCAGGAGTAGTTTGAAATCCGCGCAGTAATCTTCACTTTACTGTGCGGATGCCAAATTACTCCTGGTATTATTACGCCTTACAATATAGTTCCCCTTTTATCCGCTTAGAAAATCCACATTGTTTAATTGTGTGTAATTATACTTTGTAGTGGAACACTTCACGTAACCATATTTAAATAGGGAAAACGTGGAAGAGCTTGGTAGCTTCTATCTTGACCTGTTTTGGAGCTATAGAGGAGAGAGGGAGAGGCTAAATGCTAACGCCGTCTGCGCTGTGTTTACGTGAATGAAGATCAGACAGGTCCTAAAGAACTCGTCACAGCTCAGGTAAGAACATATCTCAGTATGTAAAAACGCTGGCCTGTTTCTTTAAGTCGGACTGGAGAAAATGTGCTCCGTTAAGGCGGGGGGGTTAGGAGGTTGAATAATCGTACCTTTCTAAAGTCCCGCCCTTTACTGATCTCTACAACGAATCAAAATCCCCAGGGCCATAACTTTGGCCAATGAGACGAGCTTTCCTGTGAACCGGGCCAGTCAGCTCCAATCAGGCGGGGCGGGACTTGATTGTTTACTTTTGAAATTGCTCTCCTCCATTTTGCTGTCTTACTTCGCTTCATCGGCAACACCAGTGGTCTTTGGCAGCAGGCATATGAACCGTCAGTGGGAGGGGTTTGCCATGTCAGTGATCACTTTAGTTTAGTAGTTTAAGTTAAGAAAATAGTACGGGTTTAATAGGTCTATATCAAGTTTTATTTAGATTCTTAAATATCGATGTTTACTTACAACAGAACCATGTTTTTCCTCTACATTTGACCCAGCTCTCATCAGTATTCGCTTTTAGGTTAAACAGTGAGTCCATGATCGCATTAACAGTAAGCAAATGTCTAATTATGTCACGATATCCCTTCCTCCTACCATTTCCTTATACTCTTGAAATTGCATTGACATAAGTGGTGTTGGAATATCCAGTATTCTCGTATTTAACCTGACTGGGTCTCACTCCCGCTCCGGCTGTGACTGCCTGTTTTAACTGTGCATGAAATATTAACCTCTCGGCCATTGGCTAAGTGTTTCATACATATTTCATGTTGTGGAAAAGTAATTGGTTCCTCCTTCTATACTGCTCGTCACACAGGACCAACTGTAAAGTACATGTATTTTCTGTCATTGCGTTAAGCAAATAGTGCCGAGAGAAAAAACGTGAACAAAGCAGGTGATCACAAGGAAAACGCTGCATATTTTAGAAGATTAAGAGGTGATGGTCAGCTCCCATCTTCCGTAAGAAGTGTATTCATCCCATCGTTAATTAAACAATGTCGAGAGAAAGGGATGTCGCCTACAGCAGGTCTTGCTGTGGTGTGGGTCGGCGCTCGCTCGGCCGTAATTGCGTCAACGCGACCCAAACAAAAGCACATGGTCACTGCCCACTGTCTGGTTGGAGGAAAATGACTGTTCTAACATCGCCAACGGCCATGGGCACGATCTCAAAGTTAAAGGGGGGGTATTATGCAAAATTGACTTTTTCCATCTTTCCATCATGTTATTCTGTCACTCCCTCATTAAAAACATGGCTGAAGTGTTGCCTTGGCACATTCACGTATTTCTGAGTAATCTGTAAAAACTCTGATGGCGGCCATTTTAGGGATAGGTTTGCCTGAGTCCTCCTAGGAACGCCCCCACCTCCTGGAGACGCCTCCGAGCTTTGGTCACCAGCCGAGTAACCAACCACTGCTCCTCAGCAGAACCCCCTCCCCACTGATGCCACAGACAGCGTGTGGAGGGGGCGTGTCTAAAGGCTCAGAGGTTCTTAAAGAGACAGAGGCCTATTTCAAGACATTCACTACAGCCATTTTGAGAGAGACATTTTATACAAGGCAGTTATTCTAATTTACTGCATTTACAGACCAACAGAAGGTTTGTCATCATTGTAGTGAGATATAGACTGGTGCTATGGGACTGACAAAAGCAGAACACCCCCTCTTTAAGGCTTTCAAAACACAAGGGCCCAAATACACAACATTGTTTTAAAACAGCCTATTCAAAGTTTCACGAGACTTCGCTTCTGGTTTACAAATCACCTCTGTCCCTTTAAGACCCTCCTCCCCTTGCCTCCAAAACAAAGTTGCCTCTCTGGCTCCGGGGATGTAGTCGCTGTCAGGCATCAGTACTAGCATCAGAATGCTCTTGTATAAGCCTCTTGCTACACTGTGAAACAGAGATGAGCTGTGCTAAGGAAAAGGAAGTTGTGGAAAGTGGTCGGCCCAAGAGAAGCCTGAAGGGTCAATGGAGGGGCAGCGTATGGAAAAAATAACAAAGACCGGCACCATGGCACATGTGAGAGTCAACGAGGGAGATGCAACGTTTACTTGAACTCACATGAATGACTCAAAACACAACAAAGACAAACATTAACACTTGGAAAATGCCATAATAAGTCAATGTTTGCATGACACCATCCCTCCAGGAGCCAAAGTGCTGGTCCCATCAACAGTGATATCACCCATTTTACTTTTTAATGCATCCTTTTTAAGAACATCAGACAACTTCTGCCAAGTACTGACTCTTCCCTGCTTAGCATTGGAAATGACTGCGTTGTGTATCACCAAAATGCAACACTTCCATGTAAAAGAGTGTTTAACTCCACTGAGACTGCCACAAAAGAGACTTTATTTACTTCAGTCATTTTGTTAAGAATCTGATTATGGTATTTTAAAACTGTGTGGACGTGTGGTTTATTGAGGCGCCGCATTATGCCGTGTCCTTGTCGCTGCCCGGTTTCTTAACAGGAGAATTCAATAGTCGGATCAATATTTCTAATGTTGGGAGTGTTTCAATTATACGGACGCCTGAAAATCGTTCTCAACACGCTTCTCCTTTCAAGGATTTCACCAACACGAAGACTTAGTCAGAGATAAGACTTTCAAGTGTCCGAATAATGATCAAGTGTGTTGGCAAGAAGTGAGGAAAACAAAACAAAAACATACAAATACTCTTCTTGAACCAATCGATATGCTTTGCGAGGCACGGGCAAAGTAGATAAAAGTATTCTGGTTCTCATCATAGCATTTGGACTCACCTTCACCGTAGAATGACAAGCTACAACGCAAATACCCAAAGAGGAATCTTGTCTAATAAACATTACATAAACCAATAAAGCTGAAAACATGATTAACAACAACAACAACAACAACAGTAAGTGTAACAGACTCAGGTTGTATCTATACTGTTTAGTAGATAAATATAGACAGGATTATTCCTTGGAGCTGAACCCTGTTCCTTGACCCACTTTTGTGTCCCCACCCACCAGTCAAGCCATCCTTTTGTTAAAGGAACAGGCCAGCGTTTTTCCACACTGAGATATGTTCTTACCTGAGCTGTGACGAGTTCTTTAGGACCTGTCTGATCTTCAGTCACGTAAACACAGCGCAGACGGCGTTAGCATTTAGCCTCTCCCTCTCTCCTCTATAGCTCCAAAACAGGTCAAGATAGAAGCTACCAAGCTCTTCCACGTTTTCCCTATTTAAATATGGTTACGTGAAGTGTTCCACTACAAAGTATAATTACACACAATTAAACAATGTGGATTTTCTAAGCGGATAAAAGGGGGAACTATGTTGTAAGGCGTAATAATACCAGGAGTAATTTGGCATCCGCACAGTAAAGTGAAGATTACTGCGCGGATTTCGAACTGAAGGCACGGGTGAAGATCAGACAGGTCCTAAAGAACTCGTCAAAGCTAAGGTAAGAACATATCTCAGTATGGAAAAATGCTGGCCTGTTCCTTTAAGTGATGAAGTCATCGCTGTAGGTCGTTCCAGTCCTATTCACAATGAGATTTGCTGATTTTAACCTTTAGCCTAAGACCTTTGTACCAGGCTCTTTTCAAACATCTGATCGCACTGATATATTACATACACTCTGCATTTTCTTCACCAATGTTTTTTTTTACTTTGCCCATATACACGATGAAGGTTTATTTGAAGATAGTTGTTTTGACTGGTGATTCTAATTGAGAGCAAAATAGTTTTTGGGCATTTATTTGTTGTTATTTCACAGCGATCTTAAAGCAAAACTAAGTAACTTGTTTACTTAAATAAATCCTTTCCGTAGTCCATCTATGGGTTATACAAGTGATACTTGGGATGATGGGGGGGTCTTTCATCTCCCCCCAGTGTCTCTAGCCTGAAAACTACAATTACAACTTCACTGCCTCCTGGTCGGAGGCCCCAATACACACTAATACAATCACGAAGGAGAAGCTAACAGGCTAACGGGCAAAGCTAACTGCGGGCTAGCGCCAGTAAAAAAAACAGTATTTCAGTCAGCTTGGTATTTCCTCTGACGGACAATTAATGACACAATCCAGAAGTGTTTTCTGTTTAGGGTGTTTGAAACAATGTAGAGAACATGTTTGTGAAGGCTCTCATTCATCCAAGGAGTCTCCATTGTGGAAAAGTGAAATCATCGACTGGGTTTTGGTAAAGTTGAGGACGTTTTGTTTCTTGTCACAGAAGCTTCTTCTTAGTTCTGGGCTAGTCAATTATTTAACTTTTCAACTAAAGAAGAGCTCACATTTTCTCCCACTTCTCCACCATTACTTGAACAAATGCTGAATCATGAATATAAGTTTTTTTTCTGATTAAAGATACAGACCCATGGAGAGGAGCCAAGTGGTTCAATACTTAAAAACTGGACAATGCCAACCAGGAAGTAGGGCTGGGGAAAGAATCGATTCGTATTTCACAAAATCATTTGTTTTTTAGATTTGTGTCTTTGATATTTTTGGGTTTGTTTTTGCTGAGAAAACAGTGCCGTGTTGACTTGTTGGTGCAAGTGAACATTGGACAGTTTACACAAATCACTCTACTAAACGTCAGTTTTAGTGGCGAACATCTCGGCACTAAAGAGACACTTTAGGTGAAAGTATTGATGTTTCCCGCAGTGGTGGAAGTGGAGATTTGTATCTATTTTCCTCCCTTTACATCTTAGTTTTCATGTCAGATATAAAAATGATGATGTTTATTTGATGATGTTTTGTCTGCGAGGTGGGGGCGACCCGGAAGTAGAAAGGCCGTCTTTCCCGCGGGTTTTCCCGCGGCACGGTAGCGCAGCGGTTAGTGCTTGTGCTTCACAGCTAGAAGGTCCGGGTTCGATTCCCACCAAGGACGGGGCCTTTCTGTGTGGAGTTTGCATGTTCTCCCCGTGTCTGCGTAGGTTTCCTCCGGGTACTCCGGTTTCCCCTACCACTAAAAACATGTACAATAGGCCAGGATGTATGAGAGTGTGTTTGAGAGTGCGCATGGGGGACGACGGATGAAAATTAGCCTAAGGCTACAATCCGGTGTGGCTTGTTCATTAACTTGCACTGTCCCTACCAAATAAACCATAAATAAATAAAAAATAAATATTGACAGATTTGACATCCACGTGTCCTGCTAAGGGGCCCCGTGATGACGCTTTCACCCAAATATGGTGTTTTTCCTCCTACGAGACGCTGGAGCGGAAAAGTGGAAGAACGGGCCGAGCATGCGCACTCGCTACAAAACTTCAGGGCTGGTTTTCTCTGAATGAGAGAAGCCGCACTCGGGCAGAGCCTGAGCCCTTATAGAAGCTCCCACAGACTCCACACTTTACAGGCTGAGACACAACAACATTCTGAAGGTTTTTTCAGAGGGATTTTTTAATATCTAATTCCTAGCCTGATTTATTCAGCTTTGAAACCAAAAAAAACAGGCGGAATTTGAGTTTTTACAGATTTTTTCACTGATGATTAGTTTATTGAAAAACTAAACAAAATATCCCAAATCCCCTCTGAACAAATCTTAGTCACTAATATGTCAATAAAATAAAACCATAACATTTAATCTGGCTCAATTCATTATTTTGATTTCGTTGCCCAAAATATCGGCAATTTTGGCCATTTTAATGCTCAAAATGCCTTATTTTTTTTGTGAAAACATAAAATGACAGAAAAAGTGCAATACATTTGTTCCTCATATTTATATCTGTGATGTTCAGCAAAAGCTTCAAATTGACATCTCTACATTTATTGTTTTTCCCTGTTCCCCTGCAGTGTCTCGCCTTAATGAACAGGCTTTGCGTCTACCGGAAGTGTCAAGTCAACGGAAGTGCTGAGACAAAAGTGGGCCGGGTGGAACAAGGTGAAGAGTGTCTCGACTTAGGACACAAGAGTTCAGTTCTAGAGAGTTCAGGATACAATGTTATGAATGGAACATTACCATAGAAATCCAAAGTCTAGCACTGGCTAACAACAAGTACGGAAAAGATCCTGGTAAAGACTGTACATGTGATCAACTGTAGTGTTCAAATGCTTTCATGTGAACAATAACAGTGTTTAAAATCTGCATTGGTTCATTATAAAAGCAAGTGACAGAAATCTTTGTTGACAACGCGATAGCAAGAGCTCTACAGTTTGAAGCAACATTGTTCACAGCTGGATCTTTTTCTGTGCCAATTCATATCCATTTAAAACACTGAAAAGCTCCTCTTTGTATCCATGCACGCAGTCTGTCGGGGCGTTGGAAAAGTATTTGGTTTCAAAAAGGTTTGCTTTGTTCGTTTCAAAAATAGGACACTGCGAAACATTTTTGACAGAATGGAGTGAGTGAAGAGGAGCCACTTTGCAAACTCTCAGCCGCTTCCAAGACGTCCTTAAATAATAAATGTCCGCCACTTGAAAAACGGCTGCTGAGATTTGTCCCGCTCAAACACGAACACACAATGGAGGCGTGTTATTAGAGTTTCATGCGCTCTCCTCGATCGCTCTGTGTTCGGATTATCAAAGCGTCATCGCGGTTGCAGTGTTGGGACGCCGTGTTCGAGCTGACGTCCAACTTTTCGGTCTGGAGACGAGGCTTGGGCTCGGGCCGCGGCGGATTATGAAGCTGGACGTATAAAAATCCTGATTGGTGTCATGTGTCCACAGAGGAGAGCGCGTGGATCGGCTCATCCTCTCGCGGAGTGATTCTTTTATCTGAGCGCCTGCAGATGTCTCAGTCAGAGTCAGGGCCGGTGATCAGAGGAGAGGCTACGGCACAGCGCTGGTTCTGTTCACGGCCCGCTGAGAAAGGCTAAATCGTGTAGATGGTGAGTGGGGCTGGCAGCACTTTAACGATGCTTTAACGAAAAATGTTTCTGATGCCATACTTCCAATATTTTATGATTCAAACTAAGCATAGCAGAAACAAAACAATCCTGAACAGCACCTGACCTTGGAATACTGTCTGTTCAAAAAACAAGAATTGATGCAGTCTCTCTCACTCTTTTTAGCCGTTTTCTGGCGGATTATGAATTTATTTATCACACCCCAATAAAGTCAAGTCTAAATCAGGTCCATGTGGAGGTTTTTTCACTGCAGTTGTAGCTAGCGTTAGCATGTCAGCTTTCTGCAATATTGTATGTATTTATGGGCTGCTGAACCACTTTGCTCCTCCCATGTCTTTGTATCTTTATCGGCATTTGTTAAAGTAGTTTTGGAGCAGTTTAGATTTTTCTCCAAATTGTTTTCCCCCGTAACTGTTTTGAAACATGACCATAAATGGGCGATACCAGAGACGGCATCTGTATCTATACAGATGTGTGTGTGCTACTTCACACACTAATAAAGTAAATCGGGTCCATATGGATGTTTATTCACAGCAGACTATTCAGCAGAAGCGAAAATACGGCAGGCGTAGCTAACACTAGCATTAGCACAATGCTAACATGAAGTATCATGTTAGCATTCTCCATTTTATGTATTTATGGGGGTTTGAACCACTTTGTTCCTCTCCATGTCTTTGTATCTTTATTTAGTACAAAACTATATTCATAATTTAGCATTTGTTAAAGTCGTTTTTGAATTGAATTAAATAATTAGAGATTTTTCTCCTCTTGTTTTCTACCTCAACTGCTTCATGACCATATATGGACGACTCCAGAGATCTCATCTGTATACAGACACCATCTCCGGAGTCTGTATCTATAGATATCTCTGTAATCGCTCATACAGTATATGGTATATGGTCTCTGGAATCACCCATATAAGGTCATGTTGTTTTGATCATAGAGCGGACTATCAAAACAATAAAGAAATAAAATAAAAGTCATGAAGTCATTTTTGGCCAAGTCCTGCGAGTCCTCCTGGGAAACGACTAACTTGTTCCACTGTGACGTCAGAAAGGAACGGAAGTGTAATGTCATGCCTTTTGGACTGAGTTTTTTCCTGTTGTAACACAGAAATAAATTTATATATATTTTTTTTTTTAAAAAGGAAGTTCCCGACTGCCCCTGCAGAGAAAACAAACACACCTCCTGAGCATCTAAACACATGTCATGTTTGCACCAACAGTTGTGAAGGAGGAGCTCTTTCTAACCTACTCTCTTTTCTTACCCAACGATAATGTCCTGGAGAAAAGCGCGTTTAGCTGCGAGAGGACTTTATTTAACCTTCCTAAAGAAGAGGCCACTCGCCAGAAGTTGGAGTTTCTTTCCAGGATTCAGCGACTCTCACCAAAACAGTGTTTGTTTGTGACCGTCACTGATGGATGTTTGTGAACCTTGGCCAGAACCAAAGTAGATTCACTTTTACAACCAACGCGAGTCCCACAATAAAAACACCCATTTTCTCCAGTTTGGTTTGACCCAAATCTAAAAGCTTCTTACAGCCTATAGGCCAGTACCTCATTTGAAAGCTAAGCCCCACAAAACTGATCAAACTGTTTTCCTGGTTGTGTTTCCATGCTGTGTTGCTGCGTCGTTGTTACTTTTTATTGCATTGTTGCTACTTTTTCATCACTTTTTTTTTGTCTTTGTTTTCATGTTCATTTACGTCTCATTGTCACTCTTTTTTAACGCTCTTTTCAAGGAACCTTTTAGATTTGGATAATGCCTGTAGATGTGTCAGTCAGAGGAATATGAGCTGTTGTAAAGAGAGCTGTAGACTTTCATATGGAAGGTTTGACTGAGAGAGTCTGTCAGCTACAGGCTAACAACCCAAGATCCTTGGACCTCAACAATGGAGATTAAATGTTCACCATATCTCTTTCCTTCAACTCTCGCCAATACAACATCCCCATTTCCCATGCACTTATAACAAAAGCATTTGGACACACATTCATCATTTATCCCGGCTGCTCAGACCTCTCAGAAGTGGCAGCAACAGAACAGGGATTCTGAGAACAGCTCAATACTGATTTCACATTCATGCCCCAAAAGACACAAGTTGAGGAGTTGTAAAACGGGGGGGTTTGGAAATCTCAATGCTAACTCTGTCTCCCACTGGAACATGCAGTAAAAAGTACCATCTCTGGCCATGTTTGAGAGATAACTGGTCCGAGATTCACATTTGGATAAAGAGTGCGAGCAGGTGGTTGACTAATATGTTTATTATTGATGGATAAAGCTGCGTTTCACTCTCGAGTATATCCTATAAGGCCAACGTTACGCAAAACAGACCTTTCTTTGAGCTTGTAATGATTGGTAACAAATGATGTGGATGCTTGAAACTCGATGGCTCTCTGAACACTTGCATACAGAGCTCTGTTCCTCTGAAGAGGCTTTGCAGCAGCTTTTGCGGCCGCTCGGATTTATTCTGATTCGGACACAAGAGCATTAGAGAGACTATTCTCTAATTTGGGCTAATAAAGCCTCTGGACAGTCGGAGCTGTGGTTCATCACAGTGAGAGAGAAAGAGACAGTTCTTCCCATTACGTTTCATTTGAATATGAAAGTGACGCTGACAATTCGCCTTCATACGACACTGTGGAAGATTCCAGGTTAGGCCGTACGTAGCTCTGTCACAAGAGAAACTCAGAGGCACGGACTCTTCTAGTTTTGCCGACTTGACTCTGAAAAGCCGCAAGGCAGAGGAAATGTTCATGTTTGAGGTATTTTTCAGCTATAAAAGAAGAAATGTGTAGGTCTCAAGTGTGTTTAGCTCATAAGCTAGCTGTTTGTTTACTTTTAAAATCAGGGCTAGCACGGACTCCCTGCAGTAAACAATCCACTGAACCTCACACAAACCACGGCAAAGATGTACAAAAGTATCCAGTAAAACCGCATGCGAAACACAGGAACCACAAATGCAGTTTGAAAAAACACTGCTGTACCAAGAGTCTCCAAAATTACTGTAGGAGGCAGAGCCTTTAGCTCCAAGCTCCGGTTTTATGGAATAAACTCCCAGCCCACGTTAAAGAAGCAGACACAGTCCATACATTTAAGACTAGGCTTAAAACGTACCTCTGAGAATGAGCTTATGATCAGGTCAAGTAGGTAAAGCCCTGACCCTCAGCCTGAAGTAAAGCTCTGACCCACAGCCTGAAGTAAAGCTCTGACCCTCAGCCTGAAGTAAAGCTCTGACCCTCAGCCTGAAGTAAAGCTCTGACCCACAGCCTGAAGTAAAGCTCTGACCCACAGCCTGAAGTAAAGCTCTGACCCTCAGCCTGAAGTAAAGCTCTGACCCACAGCCTGAAGTAAAGCTCTGACCCACAGCCTGAAGTAAAGCTCTGACCCTCAGCCTGAAGTAAAGCTCTGACCCTCAGCCTGAAGTAAAGCTCTGACCCACAGTCTGAAGTAAAGCTCTGACCCACAGCCTGAAGTAAAGCTCTGACCCACAGCCTGAAGTAAAGCTCTGACCCACAGCCTGAAGTAAAGCTCTGACCCACAGTCTGAAGTAAAGCTCTGACCCACAGTCTGAAGTAAAGCTGCCTCAGGAGAAACACTGCTGTGGGAAGTACGGTCCACTGAGCTCTATCCTCTTCTTCTGACTGCAGACTTTGTCTTATTATGATACAATATTTAATGTATCTGTAGTCTGTTCATCACTATTCAAATGGTGTCTCCTGCCCCCCCCCCCCCCCCTCGGGAGTGCCTGTCTAGATCGAACGGAGGAACCTGGGTGAACGGAGGAACCTGGATTCTGGAATCTGAGGACTGGACGGTCTGTGATCTTGGCCCGTCTGCTGAGGGATCCTTCGGCCCTGGGTCTCTATAGCCTGTCCGTCCATGGGAGTGGATCTCTCCTTCTGTGGTTCTCCCCAAGGTTTCTCTTTTCTCCTGCCGGGTTTTTGAGTTTTTCCTCGCCGTGCTGGAGAGTCTAAGGACGGGGGACGCCCACGCCGCTCGTCGCTGCCTCCTATTGGACATTATATTTGCCTGGATTCACCTGAACTTTTCATTGTCATATTTATTGCTCTGTTTTATTGCCTTGATGTTTGGTGCAGCTGTGAGGCCACTTCTGTTGTGATATTGGGCTTTACAAAACCATTACACTTGAAACTTGAAACTTACCAAGAGAGAGGGAGGTGGCTGCTTGTTTACTACTTTGTTGGTTAGACAGCCTAAACAAGATATTCAGTAGCTTCACTTCATGATTTTCAAGAGATCTCCTCATGACCCCCCAAACCCTTGACTCCCTTAAATAATAGTTTTTTTAATCTCAATGGGACTTTCCTCGTTAATTAAATGAATAATGAAAAAAACAAAAAAACTTCCTCTTCGCTGTGCAGCTGTTTCAATAAAGAGAGAACAAATTTGACTTGTCGTGAGAACGAGGGACTCAAACTTTGGAGACAACACTTTCATAATCTATGTCCAACTCAAAATGCCTCAAAACCGAGTTGTGTTGGAACATTGACGCCTTTTATTTTGTCGGGACAACAGGAAGTGTTTCGTTGCTGTTAGCGGAGCTTTGACATCAGTGTCACTGCAGGTTTCTGTTTCGTTTTTACCGGACCGGATTATTTGTTGTTATCTTGTGTAAAAGGCGAGTTTAGACGGAGCGTTTGTGTTTGTGATCGATCATGAGACTGACCCGAGAGAAGACGAGACGCTCGCGCTGATGGGAGGAGTTATTTTGAGGCGTGGGACTGACCTGCACACGGAGCAGCTGGACGTGCTTTGAAGACGTGATGGAGACTTTATTAAAACCCTGGAGGGTCACACAACATTTACCCTGTTTCCAAATATGGTCACAGGAGGTTTGAAAAGTGGCTAAATCTGTGTCAAAGTTACGCTCGGATCAGCTCCTCCGCAGCGTCGCCCTCGGCCCGGGTTCAGTTTGTTACTTCCTGCACCTGAGTTTTCATTTACACCAGTATGAGACAAACTCCTAACATGGGGAATATTTCTACTGCTATAGTTTCTAATAAAAGCCCCGGCCTGTTTTAGAGACCGGCTTTAATTTGCCTCCGCCAGCCGTGAACCCGGCCTCTGTCAGACCCGGCCCCTGTCGGAGACCCGGCCCCTAATGGAATACAGGCCAGTATTAGAGAATTTACGGTATCTTAATCTTAGATGTTTACTCTCATTGTAAAGGATCAGCAGCTCTACTCCAAGCTCCCGGTGCTCCTTTATCAAACGTAAAGGAGTTGTTTGGATGTGGATGTTTTTTTTGCCCCACATGTCTTGAAATACAATTAGTGGGAACTGAAGTGTTTTCTTTCTTCTTTGTAGTGGTTTAAATTAACGCTGCGCTGTCACTGTTCTCTTACATAACCGTCACTCACCCCGAGGTTCCTCCTGTATCCTCGGGCGCCATGACGACTGTCTCGGACCTGTCACCGCAGGATGAACCAGGAGCACGAGACCGCGCTCCAAATCCCAGTCCGTCACAACAAACACTTCCAATTTCACAGCCATTATTGCATCTATGAAGCCAGCTGAGGCGGGCGCCTGGCCCTCATCAGCAGGAGCAGCAAACACCTCAGCATCATAAATAAAATATATCTGCAGTTATATATGAAATCATCTATCTGTGTGTGCACATTTCAACTGCATCAGTGTGCCGGCAAAAAGTGGGAAAACTCTCTACTTGGACAGAATGAAGGAGTATTAGAAAACTGCTGTACCCTGACAGAAATCGAGACAATAAATAACTGCAAAAAGACTTAACTAATATAAGCAAGCATCAGTATTTACTCCAGATAGATGGAGATAGATGAATACTTAATTCATCCTGAGGGAAAAATTCACGTTTCAGCAGAAGCGATAAAAAAATCAAAATATGAATCCACTAAAAACACACACACGGAAACAAACTGCAAAATGTTGTGCATTCTGTCACTTATTACCAGACAAGTGATAGAGCCTCACTCACACTGTAGTGTAAATTGCTTAAAGCAGCACTAAGTAACGTGTTTACCTTAAAGAGGGTGTATTCTGCTTTTGTCAGTCCCACAGCACCAGTCTATATCTCACTACAATGATGACAAACCTTCTGTTGGTCTGTAAATGCAGTAAATTAGAATAACTGCCTTGTATAAAATGTCTCTCAAAATGGCTGTAGTGAATGTCTTGAAATAGGCCTCTGTCTCTTTAAGAACCTCTGAGCCTTTAGACACGCCCCCTCCACACGCTGTCTGTGGCATCAGTGGGGAGGGGGTTCTGCTGAGGAGCAGTGGTTGGTTACTCGGCTGGTGACCAAAGCTCGGAGGCGTCTCCAGGAGGTGGGGGCGTTCCTAGGAGGACTCAGGCAAACCTATCCCTAAAATGGCCGCCACACTTCAGCCATGTTTTTAATGATAGGGAATGACATAATAACAGGATGGAAAGCTTGAAAAAGTCAATTTTGCATAATACCCCCCCCTTTAATAAATCCTCCCCGTAGTCCCTGTGGGGGTGATACAAGTGTTTATGGGATGATTGGAGGGTCTTTCATCGCCCCCTGGTGTCTCTGGACAGAAAACCATGTTTGCATCTTGACTGACACCGGACCGGAGTCACCAATACACACTAATGGAATCACGAAGAAGAAGCTAACAGGCTAACGTAACTCTCTCCAATTCTAATTTCCCCTCGTCTGCATCTGGACATTATGGACACCATGAAGTCCACTTTTAAACATGTTGTAATCCAGTGCCTTGTTTAATAAGTCCGCACCCGTGTTTTCATTTGTTTTATTGACGCGTATGATTCCTCTGATCCGAGGAAGCAATAACATAATAATGGGATAGGACACGTTTAGAAGCTTTGAGTCCATGTTATCGGCAAGAAAAGACTCGCACTGTTTCTAGGTCATTGAGTCTTGAGCTGGGTAAGAATGGACACAATATTCAGCATGAAATCTATACATAAGCTGCAAGGTTCAAAGCGTGTGTTCTCATCCGGAATTGACGGTACTACGTTACATCGTATGTAACATGCTAATGGAAGCGACCATGCTACTAGAAGTGCAATGAAGTGAAGTGCTTGAAAACAAGAGCCACAGTATCACATTAAAGACCCACAATGACCACGATATGATTATGCTGCTACATCTGGAAGCCGTTACATCCTTAAAAGACAACATACTACATTTTTACTAGGACATAAGGCGCTCTACAATACGCGTGTGGCTACTCGGGCTGCTCTAATAGCATGTCTAGGAAAAGCTGTGAGCTGAGTTTTTGTAAAGTCATTGTTCCCTCTCCGGGCCTGACAGATACGTTTGTCAAATGGGCCACTCCAGGCCATACATCATAACTCACGATAGTGGCTCCCGTCTCACTCCATAAAGCACCAGCACTGCAGTTTTTAAGCACAAAATGGCACCCCTGTCGCCAAATGGACTGGGATCATCGCCGCACCAACATAATCCAGAGGAGCTTTGGCTCATTTAGGAATAAAAGCACAGCCAGTAAACAGGCGGAGAATGACAAAATAAAGGTCAGCTCCAACTTTATGTGAGGCACTGTTTTACTTGCGCGGCATCACAAAGTGCCCCAAAAGACCGGCGTGGAAAGTTTAAAGAGCGGCTTAGCGGCGGAATATTAATGCTGCTTTTATTATGGCTGAGATAACGGCGCGTTTTCATCTGGGAGCTTTAAGTGCATCAAAGGACAATAATCGCCCGCCTTTTTACGGAGAACAAAATCAAATCTTCAAGTTGCTCATTTTGAGTTCAAGACGTCCCTGTTAAGAATGAAAACAACTGTCGACTGAATTTGGCGAAAGCGATAAGGTGAGGTTTAATCCTGGAGTAGGCAAACCCCGGCACGGGCTCCACCTTTGGCCCTCGGGGGGAGTTTGATGGGCACTAGATGCAGATCATAAATAGCAGGGGCGTATATTATATGAATTCATATTAATATTACTATTAAATATTACCGGTAGCAATAAAATTCATAAACTTAACAAGGTCTGCCCTTTTTGATTTGGGGATTTCTTGAGCCCATGACCCTCTATAGAAGAAACTTTATTTATATAGCACCTTTCACAGATAAAATCACAAAGTGCTTCACAAAGGATCACAGAAAACATAACATAATTTACATAGGAACAATCACAATCACAGCCTTGTCAACTAAAAGCTCGTCTGAAAAGCAGCGTCTTCAGCTGCTTTTTGAAGGAATCAACAGTCGGCTGTACGCAGCGACAAAGGAAGGTCATTCCACAATTTAGGAGCAACGGCTTCAAAGGACAGATCACCTCTGGTTTTAAAGTGGGGTCTTGGGACAGTGAGAAGGTTCTGGCTCGAGGACCTAAGGGTGCGACCCGAGGAGTCAGGCACAGCAGGTCAGATACATTTTTGGGAGCCTGACCATGCAGCGCTCTAAAATATATATAGCTCTCTGCACGGCCCTACAACACAGCCTTCTTACGTTTGGCCTGCAGGCAAAGCATTTTGTGGATGGGCATCAGCCATTTATTAGAAATGAACACCGGTGTGTAGTCCCGCCCACAACCAAAAGTAGGTCGGTCACTTGGTCCATTAATAACAAAGATCTTCTGCCTGGCGCAACAACAGCGTTGCTCAAGACAAAATTTGGAATCTTGCTTAGAAACAATGGTACGCAAAAACCAAGGTATTGCCTTTAGGACTATGACATGTGTAAATGGACAAACATTGCTCCAGTGCATGTCAGCCTAACAGGCCTTCATCAGGGGGCACAAAACTGGGAGCCTGAGGGCGTCGCTTAGAGAATAAAAGGGTCGGCTGAGGCAGTGCAGGCTACAAAAAACACTGAAAACAATGATCGCTCTCCTCCTCTTCGCTCTCCTCTTCTTTACATTAACAACACACGCAGCCTCGTGCATCGTATCACGCGCTCCCAGGACAAATTACAAACAGTTTCTCCCACTGTGAGTCAAACACTGTCCATCTCCCTGACATCGTACAGTCGGTCAGGCTCTATTGCCAGTGTCAAAACACTCCACTCCTCAGAAATGTGATCCAAACACCAGCACGTGTCAGTCAGGCAGTGCACGTCTGATCTGAGCAGGTTGTGGATCAGTCAAATGACTAAAAGTTGGATTAGGCCATGTGTAAAAGTTCTTAAAACATGTACAAGATCATAAATATCTTACAGTAAACGATGACATAAACTATCTTATTATTGCGTTGCTGGCTTGATACCACTTTAAAAATAATAGGTGTAAAAACCAAGCGCATTTCAGAAGTTGCATTTGAGTCAGATGCTCATAACGTTAATGCTAATGTTGCCCTCGCTCGACAGCAGTTAGCGCACTAGCATTCGCTCTTCCCCACTCTGCTGCTAAAACTTCTGCAATTACAAGTTGATTATCCCCCGTGACAGCGCCCGCTTATGTTCGCTCATTGCTTTATGTAATATTTAAGCCGGTCTATTTGTGACTTTATCCAGTTGGCAAACACAGAAAACAAATTATGAGTACAAATGAGAGATGCCTTCAGCGGGTTGGGATCCTCTTCTGACCTCTTTAACACGGCTTTACGCTTTGTGCCGCCTGCATGCGCGTTCCCGCTCTTCACCCGAGGTATTTTAAAGTGTCTCGAAATCCCACCTTCCATAATAACCCGAGCTCCGGCCCAGAAGCAGCTGATTTGGCCCTTTTTGCAAAACGGCAGCCTCTCAGGGCACTTCTTTCTTGTTCTTGTCTTTTGCTATAACAGACCTCCTAATTAGCTGCATGTTCTCGGATATGCTCAAGTACAATTTTGCCACAAACAAACAGCTGCCAATGTGTGAAACAGTCAAAACCCGCTCCGCTTCTTGAAGACAAACTCGCACTTTTTTTCCAAATCCATTTAAGGTGCATGTCATTCTTTTATATCACTTTATGGGTGATTAACTCTGGCACAGGGTGGGTCGACCAAAAGGGTTTGGGGTCAATGTGAGACCGGCTGAAACAGGTGGTCTCGGAGCAGCTCGGAGCACACTCTGGGGCTGTAAAGGTGGGCGACCTCGGGCACAAGCCAGTTACGCTTTCCTTCATGATCTTTGAGCAAAGAAAGGAGTTGTTTTTAGCGAATACGCGCTGCACGACAGGACATTTGAATGATCAGTGCACGTCTCTCCTCTGCCCTTCTCTCTCAGGCTGCTGCAGAGTGAAGCTTTCCTCTCCATGTGCTGATCATGGTGTATCAGTATCACTGTGTTTAACCAGGAGAGAGAGACATGACCACTGTGTGACAACAGGGACGTGTGTACATGCATATCGTAATTTACGGACTACTGAGCGCACTGTAAACGAAGCCGCACCAACACATTTTTTCTGTCTTTTATTTTTTTACTCACATCGGCCGCACTCGTCTATAAGCCGCAAGTGACCAGGTTATGTGACATGAGATATGTACACAAAGAAGCGGAAATATGTTAAAACATGCTTTAATCCAACAGTGCCTATAACACAGCAGCAAACACGCGTGGTAGAAATAAAAAAATCTTCATCTTCCTCCTGCGAACTAAATCCACTGAAGTCCTCTTCTCCAGTGTCGGAATCAAACAGCCTTAGAAAGACTTCATCACACACTCTCTCAGTCTGTCTTTCGCCCCTGTGAGTGTGCTGTCCTCTTTATCACCTACAGCCCAGCCTTTCCAAACCCAGAATCAGTGATATGGGTCCTCATGCTGTCCAACACGAGCAGTGCCTTTTATCAGTGAAAACATCCTCCCGGTCGCTTACTGTAGTATTCTGTCAACCAGCCCTTTGTTAAGCTTTCCACCATCCATCCTTTCACCTTGACTTTCACCCTTTTGGCAGTTTTTCTTTGGGCATAGTCATCCACTTAAAAATCAGCATTTGTGGAAGCTTTTGCCCGGATGCCGTGCAGCTCAAAACACAAGTGAAGTGCGTCCTTTCATGGCCAGGCGTTTGACGGTTCACCTTTCTTGTTAACAGTCCTAGAGAGAGGCAGATCAAATGTCAAAGGTACTTCATCCATATTTATGATGTCATCTGGTCAAATACTCTGCCACCTTTGTTTGAGTGCATTTGAGGAAGTTTGCAACGTGTACCTCGTTGTCGGGGGCAGTTGCTGACAAAGGCCTTTTCATTTCATTCATCTGAGACACCTTGATGGTCCACCTCTGAAATCTTCAATGTTCTTTTCGGTGGATGTTGTTTTGGCGTTCAGCCAGATCTGCACGGTGAAAATACCTCGTCCGTCTGCTCTCTGTATGTTCAGTCTTCAAGATCGCTTTCAAGTTCGGGCCATCTGCTTTTATTCTAAAAGCTTTTGTCGTCTTTTTGCATTTTGTCAGTTTTTCTTCAACGTCTCAGCATTGATTCATTAACACCAGGCTGGCGTGAAGCAGCAGCAGCTCTGTTTCCCTCTTTATCTGCGGGATCGCCTTTAGCTTAAAGCTGCCTTCAGTGATTTCCCTCGTCGTCTCAATAATCTTGTATGAAACACACATTCATCCACATAAATAAGATATGTGCAAAGTAAATATTTTTAGATTCACATGTATTTGCTAAACTGCAACTTTCATGAGAGTCTGTCGCATTTTTTTGGACATTTAGAACTAAGTTTACAGTGTAGTACTTTTTATCCCGTGACCCTTGAACACCTCAGCCTCTCCTCAGGTGCTGCTTTGCTTTGTGAGGAAAAAAGTAGGGATGCACCGATACCGATACCAGTATCGGGCCGATACAACATGCTTGTACTCATACTCGTACTCTTGAGGTCCCAATCCCAGAAACCGATACCATTTGACGTGCAGCCAGTGCACCTACGAGGGAGAGAGAAAATAGCAACAAACTGTAGAATAGTTTAGTGTAAACACAATAATCCACATAGAGCTGACTTTATTACAGACTGCGCTCTCTAAACCAGAGTCTGAGCTGGATTTAACCAGAGCTTAATGTTGTTCGTGCTGCAGCGTCTGCAGTGTTTACAACATACAGGCTAACGTTGCTAACTCGCTGCAGTGTCTGCAGTGTTTACAACATACAGGCTAACGATGCTAAATCACGGCTAACAGTTTCAGCCATTCTGACGCCGTTTTAAGCCCAGGGGTTTATTCATCTGAAAAACTAACCCAGCGACTAAAAAGTCCTCAGAAAATCCAAATGAAAGACATACAGCATGTTTATACTGAGGGAAAATGAGCTGCAGCAGAACAATGAAAACGCTGTAGCTTCTCGCTAAGTTACTACAAACACACGAGAAAATCTACAGGAGCTGAAGTAAAGACGAAAAGAGACCATTTAAGAAACATCTCAATATTACTGTTCAATAAAAACACATAAATAAATAAAGCTCAGGCACTGGGAGCTTTAGGACATGGGCTTTTCTGTCTATGATGGACAGAGACATAAAAATGAAAAATTATGTTGAATGAAAATAAATAAATAATAAATGGCATCAGCACAATTCTAATATAACTGCTCTTAAATGTGTCGCCTACTTTATTTAAGGAAATGTACATGAGTAAATTAACTAATTACAAACCAATCTGCTGTGAGAAAAGTAAGAATGTTGAAGAAAATGCCTTGTACTCGTATCGGTATTCGGTATCGGCGAGTACTTAAATCCAAGTACTCGTATCGGTTTTAGAAAAAGCGGCATTGGTGCCTCCCTAGAAAAAAAGAGGAGGAAAAAGACCTGACGGCTACTGTAGATTTTGAATAAACAAACAGACATTTCATGAGGATTTCAGCTGCGGGTCGGTCAGATGTGTGTCAGTTCTCCATCTTTTTGGAAACTTCTGTCATAATGCTAAACTGTTAGCCGCTAACTGCTAACCAGAGGCGCTTGTTGGTAATGCATCGGTGCCGGACCGGCGAAACGGGATCGCTCAGAGCAGCGTCATAAGCACTTCTGATTGCACTTCCTGCTAGAGCGCCCCTAGAGGCCGTCACCCGAGGCAAAAATGTATAAATAAGACGCACTGGTGTTTAGGCCGCATGGTTGAAAGCTGGGGACAAAAGTAGCGCCTTATGGACCAGAAATGACGGTACATTCCATCCAGAACTCCCAAAACAATAAGCCTAATAGAGATGATGGAAAGTAAAGGCAAACCTCCCACGCAGCCGCTGGATCACTAGAAGGTCAAATATGCACTAAGGGTTTTTTGCTCTTGCTTAAAGAAGTTCTAAAAAGCAACCAATGCTGTAACTGATCACACACTCAAGCAAATCTGGTTTGATCTCATCTTGTGTTTGGATGTTTTGAAGGCCGTAGAAAAAAGTAAATAGGAAGATTTACGTGTTTCGCCCTCAACCCAGCTTCATCTATGTTTTATTGATTATAAAAAGTACACATTTGTTGCCCCTCGTATGGACGAAGAGCGCACCAATGGGGATTCGGCCAACACGTATTTAAAATCCTACCGAGTCACAGTTTTTGCCTGAACAGTACTTTCCCCTACAACTCTACGTTATGTGAAGTGGTTATTTAAGAGGAGTTGCCCCACTGGGATGTGAGCGAACACAGCAGCCATCTCTTCTCGTTATAATCTGCCTCCTGGTCCCGGCTCTTACACGGAGTAAGATCTACACTCATGGGAGACACCTTTAACAAAGCCCCGACCTGCGCTTCAAAAGTCAAACCAACGCTGGAAAAGATACAAGCCCGGGGATGAAAGTCAAATTAAAACCAGATCTCAGGGGGAAAGCTGAAGCTACTAATAAGATTTGAAATACAATATGTACTACAGCGTTTCCAAACACTGACAAATGTACGCTTGGTGATGGAGAGGCGCAGCTGTTCTGCGGAGAGAAGCGGCATCACGGCGACATGTTCTCATTATTGGGAGTTTTCTGCCACGTTGTCGCGCCCGTGGATTCAAACAACAGATGATTTGTCATGCTAAGACGTACTGACACACGGGAAACGAAACGCACTCAAGCGTGACAAAAGAGTCAGTGTGTTTTTGCTTTCTGTCGGGAGCGAAGTTAAAAATGGTGAACGTATGTCATCAACAAAGAAAACTATGTAGATACAAGAGTGGTTTAAGTGTAATTTAAAGGATCTGTATCATCGGTTAACTCCGCCCCCTCTCTCCGCTCATGCAACAGTACATTATTAATACCACAGCAAAAAGTTAAGTTACTTCACAATGCAGTTATAAGGAGTTGACATTTGATCTTTCAAGTGGCGGTCACAGACAAACACTATGTTGGCTGATAGTCGCTGAATCCTTCTGGCGAGTGTCCTCTTCTTTAGGAAGGTTGAATAAAGTCCTGCACCTCTCACAGCCAAACACGCTTTTCTCCGTGACATTAAGAAAAGTAATAAAAACAGGTGTGTCCAGAGTAGGTGAGAACGAGCAGGATTCAGGAGGATTGCTGAGAGCTGCGTGAATGAACTCTGGGGTAGTTTCTGATAAGGAAATAGCATAACAGCATGGCTAAAAGCTCCTAAAAGTAGATTTTGCATGATATAGGACCTTGTAAAGCTGCAATGAAAGCTTGTATTCTGCTTCTTTATACAGGGCATATCATTTAATTCCCTTCTTTCCCTCCAGGTTCATCCAACCAGAGGCCTCGGAGATTGCACTTTCCTGGACTGAGATGTTGAATTTTTTGTTCCTGGGATTTGCTCTAGCCACTCTTCCAAGTTGGAGCGAGGAGCAAGGAACCACTTGGAGTGAGGAACCTCTAAACATGGCGCCACTGGGTATGGTTCGCCGTCAGTCCCTGCTAAGTCTGTTGACTTTTCTGCTGATTTTAGCACTTTTCTTTGAAAATGTAACATCACTGCTGGTCTATGATCGCCTAACACTGTTAAAGATCCGTGATTCTGTTCAAGCCTATGATGGACATTCCAAGACACCGCCACCTGTCCTCGAGTCTGTCCCACCCTTTCTGCAGCGTCCTGTGAGCGGGTTGCCTCGCAACAAGAGGCGCAGAAAACTAGGAAAGAGAGGCGGGATCTCGGTCAGAATCAAGGCTTACCTTGCCTCCACCGGTACGGATAATCGTTGACACTTTTGCAACTGGACAGCAGACCCTCGCAGCCTCGGTCTCCGGCGTTCCCTCCACCTTTGCTATCGGTGGCTACGTCCAGCCTCCTTCCGTGTTGCCGGCCCGCCAGGATCCGGAGTCGGCGGTGCGCGCAGAAGAATCTCCGCCCGCTGGTCCGCGCTGTCTCGGAGCCTGACGGTTGTGGATCTTTATCTGCAGCGCTTCTTAACGTGCGTTCACTCTCAAACAAGACTTTCATCGTAAACGACTTCATCACTACGCACGATCTGGATTTTTGCTTTCTGACGGAAACCTGGCAGAAATGTGGTGATAACAGCACCTTCACTGAGCTCCTCCCACCCGGATATTTATACCTCAGTACACCGCGGGTCTCCGGCCGTGGTGGTGGCCTGGCTACTGTGTATAAACATACATACACTTGTCGCTTACTGCCCACCAAAGCCTACAGTAGTTTTGAACTGCAGCTCTTTTTATTTGAGTCAGTCACCCCTGTTTTGTGCTCCATTGTCTATCGATGCAATCACTTGGTGCTGCTATGTCAAGCACAATGGCTTTCCTCTACTCTTTGTCCACCACCACACATTTCCCAACAGAGATAATAAAGTACATCTTAACCCAGAGGTGCCCAAACCTTTTGTCTCTGAGGGCCAAGATGAAAACGGGCCGCGGGCCAAATACAGCGATTTCAAGCGTGAAACAAACATAACAGCAAATAATAAGTTACCGTATTTTCCGGAGTACAAGTCACTCTGGAGTATAAGTCGCACCAGTCTTGGCAACTACCTGGGCATGGGGGCGTGACTGCACCGTCGACAAGCCTCTCCCGGCATCACGTTGTTCAAGCACCCATTTGTGAACTCGCTCCTCTAGCTGTGGCCGTCGAGCTTTTAGCACGCGGTTAGTTTCTCATTCACGGCAAACTTTCTTTCTGATGCTTGATTAAGTTTTTTTTTTTTTAATCTTCTACGGTACAGGAGTAGCAGATACTGGTACACAGGCCTAGTGCGCCCTCTAGTGGATGTCAGTGTGAAAATAAACACACAAATTTAAATCGCACCTGAGTATAAGTCGCACACTGCACAGATGTTCCTGTTCACTATGTCAGCCCCTGGGTAATGGCGCTCCAGGTGAGGCTCGGACCCCCTTCTGGGCGGGGATCGATTCATAAAACATTGATCTTGACTGTTCTCACACATGGACATAATCAACCCTCAAAGTGGTCTTTTTTCCTCCCACTATGTTCTGACTCCCATATAACAAAAGTACTATCTATACAGTGGTGTAGCATTAATCTTTCAGAGCCAATGTGTCCAAAGGCAACATGTTAAATTTAGCCCTTGCTCGTTGCTCTCGTGCTCTTCTGTCTCTCAGCCCAATATGTGCAGTTCCGTTCAAACACTCTGCTCCCACTTTGCATGCGCTGGAGCCTGGAGGGGATTCATGCAGCGCAGCGAGCGCTGACAGCCACATATAGACTAATATACGGGATGAACTGAATTATGAATGGTTGGATGGGGGAAAAAAAAGAAATAAAGTTCTAGCTAACTCGAGCGTGTCTCTCATGTGATGTGGGTTATAACATGTTTCAGTCTGACTGTTAAAGTCTTCTGTTCCACTTTTCTGGACTCTCAAAGTGAAAATCTTGTGCATTATTTATTGACACTTGTTTGGCTGTGGTAGTTGTCTTTAACAGACCCAATATGTGTGGTGCCCAATGTTGGGTAAACGCAATAATAAGTGGCAGAGTAATCAAGTGCTCTGATTACTATTGTACATTACATATTAAGTTTGCATGTCCAAGGAGGATCGGAGAAGCTGGCCGTTCCACTTTACACATCAGAGCTTTCGGTGATTGCCACAACACAACACAACATAACGTGATTGACATGTTTGTTTTTGAAAAGAACAAATTGCTCATCACATTTGTATTCTCAGCAAGGCCAGCATGTTCCTCTTTAGCCAAGTATGGGCAGTTTCATTGCTCCTGAAGTTTTGTCATGTCAATGCGACATCAACGCCCGGATTCCACCCGTTTGCTCAGCTTCACTCGTTCCTGGCAGCCTCCGAACAGCACCGACATCAACCCCCACTGCCTCCTCTTCAGTCCACCCCGGGCCTCGCCAACGCTGCTGCAGCTCCATGAGGAGCTTGAAGTGAGAACGCACAAAGCTTGTGAAATAAAACTCCTGATAAAATTAAAAAACAACTACTGTAGGGCTGGCCAGCTGTAAACTCCGGTCACAGAGGAGTTTCTTTGAAGCTCACGTGAATGAGAGAAGCTTAATCAGGTCATGTGATGGTTTTTGTGATAAACTCACAAACTTCACGCGTGTTTTGGGCAGTGTTTCTTAGTTGTTCCTTCACTGCTTGTTGGAGACAAAGTTCTTCAGTTGTCATCTGTACTGGCTTGTTTTAGTTTTAAGGACATTTCTTCTCAAGAGGCTTTGTCAGCAACTAACAATCTTCTGGCTTTCTACTAGGGAGGGGTCTACGACGTTGGTTCCACCCATCTTTTTCCAGAACCACTACATGAGTATGACAATAGCCTGCTGCTGCTACAAGCTCATTTGTTGCTGATGAAGCCTCATAAAGTGATAGTCTCTAAGTCTAAATGTCTGATGATTTCAATAGAATGTACATCATTGTAGGTAACATTAAATTGTTAGATGATCTGTTTTGGTGAGTCTCGCACGTTTAAAGCAGTAACTCGTGCCCCTGGGGGCCATAAGCACCACTGCAGCTGTCGTAGCATTGTGTTTTTTACTCAATGATTGTACATCCAATTACACAGTGGAGATAATATTTTTCACTCAGACTTGGCTGTAAATACTGTTTAGTGGCACAAGCCCACAGCTAGCTTTGCCCGTTAGCCTGTTAGCTTCTTCCTTGTGATTCCATTAGTGTGTATTGGTGATTCCAACTCGGTGGCAGCAAAGTTGCAATTGCGTTTTTTCTGGCCAGAGACACCAGGGGGAGATGAAAGACCCCCCCCCCCCCCCCCAACCATTAACACCTGTATTACCCCCAGAGGAACTACAAAAAGGACAAGTTACTAAGTACTGCTTTAAGTGTTACTTGGCAATGGCAGGTCGTGTGATGGTTTTTGTGACAACAAACTCCTACAGAGTGGAAATATTTAGGTTAGATTGTGTAAAATAGTGACATTTTGATTTAAAAAAGTGTGTGGAGGATATTTACTTTGAAATGTTCCATGTGTGGTGCCATCTGAACTGTGGAGCTTTATCATCATCATCATCATCATCATCAGCCTTTATTGCAGACTCGAGGTCCAGTTAAAAACAAAAACAAAACAAAAACAAACACACAACATTTAGAGCAGACAACTGTACCAGTGTGGCCACAGTTCAGACTGGCAGCGCGTGGCACTGACTTCGATGTTTGTCAAGCTCATAATAATCATATTGGCACAGTTTTTGAGCCGACAAATAAATCTGTACATGAAATTTCTTAAAACAGGATGAAAAGTTCTGATGCCTATCCTTTGAGTTGCAGTTGTTTTGAGTTGCAAGTTGATGGTGGGTTCTGACGTCATACCAGTTGAAAACCACTAATCAAGCCCAATGTTTCCCAACTTTTTGGAGCCAAGGCACTGTTATTCCAACAGAAAACTCACAAGGAAATCCCAACAAAACAAAAATGTCACAAAAAGTGAACATCTACTCAAAGTCTATTCATTTTGTGTGAAATCTGAGCTTGCTTAGTTAAACGTGCGGTTATCCAGCAGACCCCGAGGAGACCCCGAGAGTTACTAGCACATTGGGGGCGGGGCCATAAATTCCTGATTGCATCATCATCCCTGTACATGTATCACTGTATTAAGGTGGGGGGGGGGGGGCACACCTGATGATTTCTCACTGCGCCAGCACCCTGGTTGGGAAACACTGCTCTGGCCTATGACTTCCTTTCTTTAAAGGAATAGGCCACCGTTTTTACATACTGAGATATGCTCTTACCTAACCTTAGCCGAGTTAATATATCCCCGTCTGGTCTTTGTCCGTGCGCTCACACATACGCAGCCTCTCCCACATGTCACATAGCTCCAAAAAAGCTCACGATAGAAGCTACCAAGCTCTTCCACGTGTTCCCTATTTAAATAAAGTTACGTGAAGTGTTTTCAAGCGAAGTATATTTACACAGAAATGTAACATGTGGATTTTATAAGCAGATAAAAAGGGGAACTATATTGTGAGGCGTAATGATACAGGAGCACAGCGTCCGCGCAGTAACTCCTAAAGACTTCCCCGCTCACTTCCGTCAATAGAAGCTGTGTGACTTGTACAGAGCCTTTTACAACAAGCCGAAAATATATTTTGGGAAAGTGCTCTCGCATTCCTACCTCATGGTGGAGCTCCTGAGTCCTGTGTCGTTGTAAATCTGTGAAACATTACTACACTATATACTTTCTGCTTGTTATCACAGCCCGGCACGATGCACGTAAAAGGCATCGTTCACAAGTTATCCAGGCTTCTTCAACTGTTCTCTGCTGCTCTACAAGTCACGCAGCTTCTACTGACGGAAGTGAGCGGGGAAGTCTTTAGGAGTTACTGCGCGGACGCTGTGCTCCTGTATCATTACGCCTCACAATATAGTCCCCCTTTTTATCTGCTTATAAAATCGACATGTTACATTTCTGTGTAAATATACTTCGCATGAAAACACTTCACGTAACTTTATTTAAATAGGGAACACGTGGAAGAGCTTGGTAGCTTCTATCGTGAGCTTTTTTGGAGCTATGTGACATGTGGGAGAGGCTGCGTATGTGTGAGCGCACGGACAAAGACCAGACGGGGATATATTAACTCGACTAAGGTTAGGTAAGAACATATCTCAGTATGTAAAAACGGTGGCCTATTCCTTTAAGCAGCGTACAAACCTCGCTGATGTTCCTCCACACACTTAATGTACATATTTAGTGGGACAGACAAGTCTTCTTCCCTCAGAGGAGCACACTCAGCAGGAGGGGGCTTCACAGGGCGCTCTTAATTCAAAGAAATACAGAACATCCTTTGAAACACTATAGGCAAAACCTCGCTCAAAGGGGAAGCGCGTCGTATACATTTGTGAACAAAACGATGACTGTTCTCTTCCTACCTGGTGAGTGTGGAGCAAAGTGTTGGGACAAATCACTAGACTGACACTCCATGGTGACTTCGGTGTTCGTTAGAAAAAGGTCCGGAAATTGATAATTACCCAACACTTACATTTGATAAATAAGGATGATTGAATGTACCAGCGCCACAGGAAAGCTAAGTCATGTGAATAATCCAAGTCAATTATCACATGAATCATTTACTGACACTAATTGATTTTTTTGCCTGTATCTTACGCTCGGATGCGGCGCACTAACACGTTCCCATTCTGACGCAAACATACAGCTCCCGTCGATGTATCCGAAAGAACAGACGTGTGCTGCGTTTCACGGGAATCCGGGTGATGTTTTTCTCTCGCCAGTCAATCTTCGCCTGACATTTGTATCCTCCTGTGTTCCCGCGAAATACGGCGGTTTCCAAGTAAAAGTTCAAACCCCCCCCAGGACCATCTGCCTGTAACCTTTTAGCCGCGCTTGTTTACCGAGGAGCACCCTGGGCCCGCGTGTACTCACAGAAGTGGAATGCACTGTAGTTACCGCAGTATCATCAGAGGCCCCTGAATGCCTCACAAGTGCGTCCCCTGTGTGCGGGTAGCTGCGTGTAGGGGGGGGGGGGGGGGGGGGAGTTTAAAGGAGACCAAAGACCAACTTTTTGGAGCTTTTAACAGACGGGAGCTACGGCTATGCCACTGAGAAGGTCACTGCCCCCTTTGGGTGAAAAGGAAGCTCTCGTCCAATGAAATGAATGGGCAGAGATTGTCTGACAGCTTCGAATTTACGTCTAAAAAAATGTTTTTATTTCATTTATTTGACAAATATGGAAATGCAAAGGCAAATTAGGCAAGGCAAACTAATCTACTTGTGTGTTTTAAAGTGTGAAGAAGCTGGCCACGAGGGGTTGAAATGGGCAGGCAGAAACAACTTAACAAAGTTAGAGTTCTCACCAGACATTCATTGCTCACACAAACAGAACTTCTGACACACAGATACAAAATGGCCCCCCATGACTAGAAGCAGTCAGGTTTTATACTTCCTCCTCTGATGGGAAAGGACCATTCCTAGTTTCTCCCCTTCCACATGGTTCAGCCTGAAGTTTTTAAAATGGCCGACAAAGACCACGCCCCTTCCTTTCTCACAGGTTGTACAGGTAAATGATATGATTATTAACATATACATGAATCAGAGGGTTATTGCCGGCTGGTGTATATTGCAAACGAAACAAAAAAAACAAAAAATAACAAACACACACAATGGGACAAACCCACTTTGTCACATAAAGGAACAGGCCACCATTTTTCCATACTGAAATATGTTCTTACCTGATCTTAGACGAGTTGATGCGTACCTGTCTGGTCTTTGAAAGATCCAAAGATGTTGTTAGCATTTGGCCTCTCCCAGTATATTCCTATGGCTCCAAACAGGGTGAAGTTAGAAGCGACCGCGCTCTTCCACGGGCACAAGGATCGGACAGGTACGCATCAACTCGTCTGAGCTCAGGTAAGAACATATCTCAGGATGGAAAACCTGCTCCTTTAAGACCGAGACGATCATTCATTAGGCCTAGCACTGAGCAAGTTTAATAAGCCTGATTATTTATGGATTAAAGAAGTCCCAAAGGGCATGTAACACAGCCATTTCTCCAATAACGACCCTTGACAGATAGTAGATATCAATAAACTAGCTCTTATTTTGTTTCCGTTCAAAAAAGTGATTGGTTTGCAAGCAAGACTGGCTATTCTCCTGCGGTTCTGATCACTGGCTCGGACTTTTTGATCCTCAGAATGAGAAAAAGTTCCAGTATTTTGCATCTGCCGCCACACAAAATCTCCCTGAGGGGGCGGGGATGTTGCTTCCATCTGTGTCAATGGTCCCTCGTCGAAAACACACCTCGTATTTTGCTTCATTTTAACAAGACGACCTCACGGAACATACTTCAAATCGCAAAGAAATGCAAAGAAACAAAAACCTTGTAGACCCAGTTATTCAATCAGGCGTCTCATTACTGAAAGCGTGTGCGTGTGTGTGTGGATGTGACAAAGAGCGGGCGCACAGTGCATGTCTGCTTGTCGGAGATAGTGAGGAGTCCCGAGCCTTTCAAGCACGACTCTGGGGGGGGGGGAACACACCAGAGGGGACAGCACTGCAGCAGCTAACCAAGCATGGATCCAACAAACAGCGCACTTTAAACACGGGGAGTTTCTTCTTCTGCTGCGCCGCAAAGTCACGTGTCGCAACGCTGGACTCGCGGCCGTTCAGAAGGAAAAAAGACAGTCACAAGCGTGTTTTGGGCAACGTTTCTTAGTTGTTCCTTTCTGGGGTTAAAGTCGTATAGACTCTTAGGCTGTCATCTGTAAGGGTGTTTCTTCACAAGAGGCTTTGTCAGCAGCTCACAATCCTTTGGCAGCATGTTGGATTGATTCTGATGTACTAGGGAGGGGTCGACGACATCGGTTCCACCCACGCTTATTCTGGAACCAATAAGTCACTACATGAGTATGAAAACAGCCTGCTGCTACAAGGTCGTTTGTTGCTGATGAAGCCTCTTAAAGTGACTCCATAGTGTATGACAGTTTTAGTAGAATGTACATCACTGACCTTTTGTGCCTGATGTAAAGTAGGTAACATGAAATGATCATAGCATCTGTCTGTGCCGAGTCTCGCAGGATCAAAGTTTTCTCTCTCTCCTTATTTTGCAAGCTTACGGATGTCTACTTAAAGGTCAGAAACTAAAGCTTTGGCGATCTAGAATGGATGACAGTCTTAAAGGAACAGGCCACCGTTTTTCCACACTGAGATATGTTCTTACCTGAGCTGTGACGAGTTCTTTAGGACCTGTCTGATCTTCAGTCACGTAAACACAGCGCAGACGGCGTTAGCATTTAGCCTCTCCCTCTCTCCTCTATAGCTCCAAAACAGGTCAAGATAGAAGCTACCAAGCTCTTCCACGTTTTCCCTATTTAAATATGGTTACGTGAAGTGTTCCACTACAAAGTATAATTACACACAATTAAACAATGTGGATTTTCTAAGCGGATAAAAGGGGGGACTATATTGTAAGGCGTAATAATACCAGGAGTAGTTTGGCGTCCGCACAGTAAAGTGAAGATTACAGCGCGGATTTTACTCCTAAAATATGTATTTGTGGAAGTGTCGCATTTACGCTAATTTGGGCCAGGCTGGTCCGAGTCCAGGGCTGTTTTTCAGTCCCAGTCTGGCCCTGACGAGAGCTGACACACGCAATGTTTAATGTCCTTACATCATCATCAAGTTTTAAACAGTGAAAATCGTGTAAAAGTAGTCCCCCAAACTCCCCATAGGGTCTTTTTTCAGTACAAAATGTAATAATCAGAAATAAAATATGCAATGGCTACTGATGAGAAAATGTACCTTTTGTTCATTCATTACAAGGCATTTATTGAAATACTTCCAGCCGAGTTTTTCAAGCGAATCTTCAGCAGTGTATGTAGTCCAGAGCCGGCTGCATGATGGAAAAGTTGCCCCCCTGTTGCAACATATCCAACAAACCCTGCGTCCTCGTCAAGTCCCCACCGTAGGTTTGATGAGGAGACGCCGGGCGCTGCAGTGACACAGATGGCGTCGATGTATATTTGCAGAACTGTGATGTCCATCTGGGCTCGTCGCCGCTCGTCGTGTATAGATAGTGTCGTGGAAGGCAGCCCCCCCGTGGAGACGCTCAGACTGTGCTGTTGTACAAGAGAACAGGCTCTTCATGTACTGATAAATATAAGTATCTAAGTGTGACAAACACAGAATGTGACCAGGATGTTCCCATTTAAGCCCCAGGAACAATCGGCTGGACTCAAATGATTATGAAGTGTTGTCAACGACGCCACCCCAGCAATAACAATGCTAATGCTAATACTATACAGAACAGGAAGTTACATAGACAGAGATAAAGCTCCACAGCACTTTCCCAGAGCATATATAATTGTGTTAACCATGTTTTAGCAAAAATTGTGTCTAATGTTTTGTATGTTGTATGTCTTAATTTTAGTCAAAGTGATATTTTTGACTAAAATTGGATTAAAACTAAATTAAAAGTTTCTCGTGAGACTAAAACTGTGACTAAAATGTCCAGATATTTGAGTCGACTAAAATCAGACTAAATAAAAATGAAAAGGAGAGACTAAAATCATCCAAACTTGTATTGAGCGTCTGAAAGAGCCTCAGATCATGTTTAAAGGATCAGCTCTGAGCTTTGTTCATGTGGAGCAGAAACATGAAGCAGAGGAACAACATTAAACATGATTATAATGAATATTATCAATGCAAAGTCCACTCAATTAGTCTTAAATTTAGTCGACTAAATTGACTTGCAATTTTAGTCGACTAAAACTAGACTAAAATTGTAAAGATTTTTTCGACTAAATCTCGACTAAAATTAAATTACATTTTAGTCAAAAGACTAAGACTAAATTAAAATATGTTGTCAAAATTAACACTGGTATGCACTTTAAACAGATCATTTCCATTCATTCACACCCACAAAAACAGGTCACATTTCATGAGTTTGAAGAAAACCAGTTACAGAATTTGCATGTGATTTTTAGTATAATTGAAAACGAGAGGAAAAGTGGAGGCTCTCAGACCGACCGGCAGCGTCTACGTACCACACACCATTCATCCACTGCCACACAGGCAAGGCTGGCCCGAGTGTGTCAGTCTTCACACCTCCCCCTCCAGAGTGCGACGAGGTGGCAAAGTGGCTCCGTCTAGATTGGCCTGAAATGCGACGCTCTCACGTCCACAGCCCTTTGGACGTCGACCCTAACCGGCACTCGGAAAATAAATTAGTGCTTTGTCCTTTGTGACAGTCTTAAAATGAACGAATTATAGCTACATTGGGGAGAATATGGTTCTATGTTGTTACATCAAAAGAGCAAATGGAAAACTCTCATCTTACATTCCGTTTCTATGTTCTTCACAAACCACCATGAGCTCTTGCTGTGTCTGAATCTGAAATCAAAAGGTCAGGAAATTTCAACTGTTGCCCAAAGTAAATCTGTAGGAGTCATCCCTCAATACAGCAAATTTTAGATCAGGGGTGCCCAAAGATTGGTAGAATTCTGTTGGCCCACCAGAGAGTGACCTACTTTTGCGCTGCGTGTGGTTAAAACTAACTTACTCTTATTCTTACGTTCATTCTCAATGGTAAATATGGATGCAGTACAGTTTTTGACCACCAGCGTCAAATTGGGGGCGCTGTTTCACTCCTTTCACAAAGTTAAGGAAACACTGTTGTGGTGTCTTGATAAGTTGATGCGTTGGAGCATCAACTTTCACAGTTTTTCAATTTTTTATTGCAAAGGTTGTTACATCAACATCAGTTTATGTTAAAAAGTGACTTATAAAAGAATTGATGCTGAACTTACACTTTCAAAATAATCTAATATCACATTCTTTGAGTGAACGAATGAGGTAAAGTTACTGTAGGTGCTGTAGTTACAGGTGTTTTTTTTTTTGCACTAAATTGCTACAATTGTTGATTTTGTTTTACTTAAATTAGGCTTTTGCCGTCGTTACCATTTGTTTTAATATAGCATGTTATTTGCATAGATAGAATCAAATGCAAATGTCGTGCTTGACATCGCTGTGTTTGGCCCGCGACTCACAGGCACTTTTTCATTTTGGCCCTTGGAGACAAAAAGTTTGGGCACCCCTGTTTTAGATATTAAAATAAAATGTATAGATAGTATAACAGCCCTAAGGCACAAATAATGATTAAAAATATGTGGGCCTTCTAGTGTCTCGTCACCCTAACCCTAACGCTCAGAACTATTGTCGGAGTGGGGGTATGAAAAAGTGTTGGATTGGGGGGACGTTGCACTGGAGGGTTTTCTAAATGGAGGGTTGTCAGAATAAGGGGCACCGTGCTTCAATCCGGTACAATGCATCAGTCCTTTCTTTACATTGTCCCTGTTCAGATGAAGAACTAAACTAAAACATGTACGACTAATGGTCAGCTTAACGTGAACAATGCTATTCTTCATCAAAATGAAGGATTTCAACGGCAGGCCTATAATGATTTGGCAGGAGACGGTTTTGTGTGTAGATTTTCCCCCCATCAGCCGCTTTTTGGAGCTGACGATTTGAACTAGTCACATTGTTTTGGTTAAACGAATGTTTAAGAAGCAGAGTCGTACCTCCCGGGTCATCGGTCTGGCGAGTTGGTCTTAGCATCTGGGTTTACATTGGCTTATAAAACACTGTAGATACAAGGGCTGCTCCATTATTGAAAAAAATAATAATCACGATTATTTTAGTCATATTTGAAATCACAATTATTCAAACGATTATTTGTTGCCTTTAGAAATGTCTTTATTTTATTTAAATATTTATTGATGGAAAAAAAAAATGCTGAATATTTCCTGTTTTCTGGACAGTCATAAAATTACATAAGATTTCAAGTTTGCCTCGATTAAAGAGAGGTCTGTGTTTCACACCTGCCCCCTGCTGGCCAGCCCTCACACCTGCCCCCTGCTGGCCAGTCCTCACACCTGCCCCCTGCTGGCCAGTCCTCACACCTGCCCCCTGCTGGCCAGTCCTCACACCTGCCCCCTGCTGGCCAGTCCTCACACCTGCCCCCTGCTGGCCAGTCCTCACACCTGCCCCCTGCTGGCCAGCCCTCACACCTGCACAAGTAAACTGAGCAGTGCGGCCTGATGACGTCATCACACAGCGCCGTTTGTTTTCATGTCAGACAAAAGCACGAGCCGTGGCACGTGAAATGTGAAGGGAAAATAATCCCAGCGCCGTGAAATAACGCAAGTCTGCTCTGCAAAATATAGTTTTTTTTTTCTTCGATTATGCTACTTTTGTAATCGTTTAGTGTAATAATCGAAATTGTAATCGAATTTCGATTCATTGCACAGCCCTGGTAGATACTGTTGTCTATTTTTTTCCACAGAAATCCCTCAAAGGATTCCCCTCTAGCAAAAAACAACCCCAAAAACGTCATGTCTCACGCTGAGCTGTGGCTTTGAGCACAGGAGGCAGATCCTGATGAAGATGTAGGACATACTGAAAGCTAAACCAAGTCTCCAAATGAGCAAATCTCGGTTCCAACCAAGAAAGACTCTTGGACTTCCCTTGTGTTATCTCGGCGTCTTGTCTGGCCGCTTTTGTTTGCTATGCCACCACCACCACCACCACGGCGGCGCAGCACTGTCTAATCTGAAACCCAAATGAAAATATTAGCGGCAGCAGAAATGTGCGCTCGTGGCTGTGGAAGAGCCAAAGCGCCTCGCGAGGAGCGCTGAGTCTCCTGGCAGCCCCGGAGCCAGCGGATCATATAGAGAAGCCCCCTCTGAGCCCAGAGCGTAAACACGTTGCATAATAGGCAGTTTCTTCAAAATGCTAACAGCCCCAGAAAAGGTCTTAGCATTTCTCAGATTTGATGCGTACGAGCACGAGCCAGAAACGAGGGTGGGAGAAAAAACAACAGCACGGGGCTCGCCACTGACAGTGTAGACAAATACAGAGTTAGGAGGCGCCATCTTCCTCGGGCTCGTTTTAAATGAGACGGGAAATGTGAAAAGGGCATTTCGGTGGAAGACAGATTTCTGTGGTTAGCACAAACTTTGGAGCAGTTGAGGAGCGGATCCACATCGTCTTCAGAAACAAGGCTATTTTAAACCTATGTGAAGCGAATGGCATGCTGGGGGTTCAGGTTCTGGAACAGCCCACATTTAGCTGGTTGATTTGAGCTCACCTGGATAATCAACTGACCGTCTTATTTCCTTTTCACTTGGGACGGCACGCAGCAATCAGAGCACTTTGATAGACATATCAAATAAACCGTAATCACGCAGGTTTCACACACGTCTGTCTTTTCATAATTTATTCATCAAACATAATACTAGGGCTGAAAAAACTAATCGATTAATTGTCGACTAATCGATTATTGAAAAAGTCGACAACTATTTTAGTGATCGATTAATCGTTTTCTGGTTCACACAGACTCAAATAGAGCAAAAATTACATGAAAATGTAGTATTTTTGATGAAAACCTACTTTGTTTTTTATAGCAACTGTATGTAGTTCACTTTGTACATTTTAAATTTCATGAATATCTGTTATCTGTATCTCATCCAATCAGAAGCAGAATTAGCACAAAGAGCCTCCTACAAACGTTTACTTTAAGTTTACTCCATCAACACGTCGTCAAGCGGATCCACTTTAGCTTTATGTGATAAAAAATAGAAAAAAATAAATTTTCCTACACCATTCATAGCCAAGTGACTAATCGATTAATCGTAAAAATAGTCAATAGATTAATCGATTACAAAATAATCGTTAGTTGCAGCCCGACAGAATACTACCATTTAGAGCTAAGTTCACAGTGCAGTCTTTTTCCCACAACCCTCGAAGGTCTCCCGGTGACGCCCTTGTAATCATGAGGAGGAAAAAACCTGGCAGCTCCGTGTAGATATTGGATTCTTTGACAAACGGACATTTGATGAGGATTTCAGCTGCATCGGAGCAGGTTGATGTTTACGATCTTTGGTAAACTTTGGTCGTTACTCTGCGTTAGCCGCTAATGCTAATCCCTGAGTGTGTAGCCGCTTTAGCTGCGTCTGCTACTTCGATGCCCACACGTGTATGTGTTTACATGGTGTTTCTAACGATGCAATGCAATGAAACTAGTTCTCTGTATTTGACTCATCCTCAATGCCACATGTAGGAGCAGTGGATGGCCAGCATAGGGCGACGCTCGAGGACCCATCTCCAGAAGTGGAACCGGGCTAATGATCAGCGTCAGCATGTTTTTAGGGGTAGGGTAAACCGGAGTACCCTAGGCAGCTGGGTGCATACCTTTGTTCCCTGGGTGCAATTTTTTTTCCGTAGATGAGTTGGTACATCAACCAATCAAAAGTCATGAGAGTGAAATGTCATACATATATCAATCAGCCTAAAGGAACAGGCCACCGTTTGTACACACTGAGATATTTTCTTAGCTGAGCTTAGACGAGCTGATACGTACCTGCAGGGCTGGACTGGCAGAAAAAATCAGCCCGGGACTTTTGGGTCAAGACCGGCCCTCTAAAAAAAAAAACTGTCATATTCAATGCAATAGTCGAGGTGATGAGCAAAACAATGAGCCCTTGCCTTGAACTAAAACAGTTTAAGCTACGAATCGAGGACAATAGTTGCATTTTGTTTCTGCCGAATTCAAGCTAACACCTCAGAGACTCAACACTTTAATCTAGTCATTTACAATTTGATGGAACTTGTAAAATTACTAAACAATCTTAAAATGTGCGTTCCGTTAATGAAGTTCCTCTCGCGACTGCAGCACAAATAAACTTCTCAAAACCAACCACATGATCAAACTGTAGATGAAGATGAAACGGTAAAACTCACCACAGAGTCACAGAGGTGTGGAGTGAGAACAGAAATCCCAAAAAGGCCAAACATTGTAAAACCTTTCAATGGAAACTAGAAGATTTCCAAACTGCACTAATGACGAGGGACAAGACAGAGTCACCTGACAACTCCCAGCATGCACTTCTTTGCAAACATTTGTCTAAAATGTACAAAAATAGAGGTCTGAGGCTCTGTGGGTCCTGGAGGGAGTTACAATAAACTATTTCCTCTTATATTCACAATGTGAGGGGCATGAGTGTTATGTCCCAGAGGCTCATTGCCCATTTTACGAGATTATCTTTGAACCATGACTCAAGAAAGCGCTACCTAAGGGGGGTATAAAAGACGTCACATCCCTCTGGTGGAGGAATTGTGTAATTGCATCTACGTAACGATAGAGACTGATGGCTCTTCACGCTAATTGTGGGCCGGTGAAAGGAAATCATGGGCCTTATCTTGATCTGACTGGCCCAATCGGCCCATCGGGAAAACTCCCGAATCTCCCGATGGCCAGTCCAGCCCTGCGTACCTGTCTGGTCTTTGTGAGTACCCTCAGTCACACGACCAAAGATGTTGTTAGCATTTAGCCTCTCCCAGTATATTCCTATAGCTCCAAACGGGGGTGAAGTTGGACGGGCACAAAGACCAGACAGGTACACATCAACTCGTCTAAGCTCAGGTAAGAACATATCTCAGTATGGAAAAGCGGTGGCCTGTTCCTTTAAGGATAGTCCCCACTTCTATTAACGGGGGAATATAGGTGCCGAGCAAACTCCACACAGAAAGGTAAAAACTCTCCCCGTCCAGGTGAGAATCGAACCCGGGACCTTTCTGACACCCTCTGAGAAACGTCTCACAGAATCCCATTGTGGTAGAAGATGTGAATGTGGTTTCTGAAAGATATAGTTTCTTACTCCACGTCTCCGAACATCGTGCTGCAGATATGTGGGTGTACGCCGTACCCCAGTGTCGCCCCAGATGTTGCTGTATAGATGCTGTCACTGTAGTAAATATAGTAGCAGCATTCACAGACATTAAAAATAGATGTTTCCAATATGTCGACGTGTTTTCAGCTGACGACTGTCATTTTGAAGGGAGTCTTTAAACGTGTCGAGATGAGGCGCAGCAAAACATCTCCACATCCATCCAATCTGACGAGAAACTTTTAAGAAAACTTAGAGACAAATGACGGCGCACAACGGCTTATTTGAACCTCGAGTACTTTTTATCACAACAATGGTGTAGTTATTTGTGTGGTACGTGGTGTCATGTTAGTATGAAAGAGACCTGAGATCAGATTTTCCACGGTTTAAACATGAAATAATGTATATATATTTAGTCAGTAATGATGTAGCTCTCCATGAGTTGAAGCAATTTGATTGACTTTATATTTTATAGGTTATGTTGGTCAGAATAGTGGAATATGTTGTATGTTTTCAATATTTGTTCTGATGTGGGGTTGCTGCAGTTGGTCAGGTCTTGGTTTAGCAACACTGGATCGAATGTCTAGTTTCTTCCATCAGTGGATTTCCTCTTCCTTGATCACGTGGGCGTATTCCAAGAGGACAAAGCCAGGATTCATCAGGCTCACATTATGAAAGACTGGTTCAGGAAGCATGAGATGGATTGTCCGTCACAGAGTCCAGATCTTAACCCCATTGAGAATCTTTGGGATGCGTTTGAGTCGGCTTCGTCAGACTCTCAAATTCAAATTCACTTGATCACTTGATCTTCTTCTGAGACACTGAACAGTGAAGAGGCACCAAGAGCCCCCACACCTGCAGCACGGAGGAGGCGTCACAAGAGGAGCTACAGGAAACAACAAAAGGGACCAACGAGGAGATGGTGATGGACTGTGGAGGGAGCTGTGCAGGAGGAAGAGGAAGGACGAGGTGGAGCTGACCAGTGCAGGACACCACGCTCTGAGGAGGCGGTGCACCGTTTCACATGATCAGAGGAGACAGAGGCAGCTACAGTTTCTCCATCCTCCAAGGTCATGCGGGTGGAGTGGCTGAAGGACAACGAGATCATGGACCCGGCCGAGGACAGGAACTTCTACATCCCCGTGGACACAACCTGATCATCAAGCAGGCGCGTCTGTCCCACACGGCCAACTACACCTGTGTGGCCAAGAACATCGTGGCCAAGCGCAAGAGCTCCACCGCCGTGGTCATCGTCTACGGATTTCCCATCAACCAGTGCTCCTCCTGTGACCAAAACAGTGAAAAAGAAGAAAAAAAAAAAGAGTGGTGCCACTGAATGGTGCTGCTGCCGGATGCTCTCTCATCGAATGCAATTTCTCCATCTGTGAGATCAATAAAGTACCATCTTATCTTATCCGTTGGGAACTTCATTTGCAGAAGAAGTGCCAGTACGGGCCTGATAAAAACAGTACATCCACAGACACACAACACAATCAACAATGCGATAATTAATACGTTGAAAACTATATAGTGGGCCTGCGATAGACCAAGGTCCACACAGTCATGCATTCATCCAGCAGGTGGATGGAGGTCGGGAGGAAAGTGGAGGTCGCCCTCTTTGTCCCCAGAGAGGGAAGGACCTGAACCTGCGCCCTGACGGCAACATGGCGTAGTGAGAGTGCAGTGTGTGAGGGGTCTGTGGAGATCTGAGTGAATCCTGCTCCTGACTGATGATTTTATTCCTGATTTTGATGATTTTATTGAGCATGTTGCGTTGGGTAAGAGTGAGTGAACAAAACCAGACAGCGATATTGAATGTGAGGAGTTTGTGGTCGATCATGGAGCCGAGGTGTTTGTATGAATGAACCTTTTCAATAATTTCATTGTTGACAGTGAGTGAGGGAGAGCTGGAGCGGCCATGTTGGAAGTTGATGGTCATTTCTTTAGTCTCGGATATATTTCAATCCAGACAGTTCTCCCGACACCACCGTTAGAATGAGTCCAGTCCAGTTTGCAGTGATCCGTGTGTGTTTGTAGTGTCCATGCAATCTCCCAATTACATTCAGTGGAACCGGTGCCAGAATGACCTTCTATCTTGACAGTCAAACTGGAGCGAGATTTACAAAACACGTGAGGTTTTAAGCTGCCAAAGAAAAAGTCCTTAACAAACCCCACAGATCTCTTCAAGGCTCTGTTATTTAAAAAAAGAAGATCTCGCTTTTCATTTCTTCATTTCGACTTGCCTCGGTGTAGGTGGCCATGACTAATGAGAAGAAACGCAGAAAAACACGCGTGCTTGCATACAGCAGGGCTATAGTCTCCACCCACGCACATGGAATCGAAAAACACGCTTAGGGATTTATGCTTTTTTTTTGTTTCGTGACTGGAGGGCTGTCACTGTTCCCTCCTCACAAGAGCGTATTAATTAAGTCACCTTTCGTCACAATATTTACTCCGGCGTTCATGTAGAGCAAAGGCTGTGATTGCTGTTGACATATCGCAAGGTGGTGCGACGAGAAATAGCGCGTTAATCATTTGGAGGCGAGGTCGAAACCGTGGTTTGTGCAAAGACCCGAGAGACTGGGGGAAAGAGTCAACAGTTTGCCGAAGATCAGTGGCTCGCCATTGTACATAAAAGGAACAGTTTGCAGGCTCGCTTTAGTAAATAAAGGAACTACTGTACTTAAGGCGAGACGCTGCAGGTGAGTAGGGAAAAAATGTATATTTACAGATATCAATTTGAAACTGTTGCTGTCGATCACTGGTATAAATGTGAGAATAAAATACATGGCAAGTTTTCTGTCATTTTATCTTTTCAAATAAGAACAAGGTGTTTTATGCCTAAAAATGCCCCAAATTTCCCATCTTTTCGGCGACGAAATCTGAATAATGGACAGAGCTACTTTCAAATGTATGGTTTCATTTTATTGATAAATGAGTCACCAAGACTTTTTCAAAGGGGATTTTCGATTTCTTGTTTAGTTTTAAAATAAGCTGTTTTTTTGGTGGAAAAAAAGCCTTATTTTTTTACATTAAACTCAATAAATGGGGCTTAAGGGATTAAATAATAAAAAATCCCTCTGAAAAAATCTTCCAAATCTTGTTCAGTCCAAGGCTGGAAAATGTGAAGTCTTTAGGTCCGACTGACGTGGACATAGTGTCGCCACAATGACAGAAAAATGTGTTTTGAGAAAAAGGCCCTTGAAATTGTGTTCTCCCACATAAGTCTATGGGGGAACATTGAATCAGCGCAATATTTAAACATGTTATTGTGAAGATTAGTCATATTTTCTGTTTCCGGGTGAAAGCTTGAATGTTCAGAGACCAATTTGGCCCAAAACCTGAAAACTGAAAAAAATGAGTTTTACCTGTAGTGTCTCCCCTTAAGGGAGGTTCACTGTTCAATAATATTTCATCCGTAGACGTCCACTCTTAATTCAACTGCTATAGCTTTAGGCCCAGTGACACGATTTACAACAGAAATACGCCATTAGAATAGACTGACATAAGAGTTACAGTGAATATCCTGTTGTTGTGCAATATGGACCTAAAACCGAATGAAATTAAACAAAATATCCAATAGTTTTGCTTCCTGGTTTTCATACGATCTCCCCAAAAGCCCCGCCTCCCTCCTCTTCTGCTCCCCTTTGCTACACAGCTGTTTATCATTCTGCGATGAAGCTGAGCAAGACGTGTTGAGGTGAGGAAAGTGTTTCATGGCTCCGTAGGAATCTGGGAGGAGCCTTTTGGGTGGGATATCAACAGTGTAGCCTGGTGAAAAGCCCTTAAAAGTCTTCTCCCTTTTAGACTAAAAGGCATTTGTGAAACTGTCACTTTTTTGCTGCATTTTTACCACTGTGTTTTTATGTCTTTTCGTTGCTCTTTTGTTCCTTTTTTGTTGTGTGGCTTCTTTCTTGCTCTTTTGTGGCTGTTTTTTTTTTTTACTTTTTTTGGTTCCGTTTTCATCCTCGTTTTTTTCTAATTTCTGTCGCTATTTCGATGCTTTTTTTTTTTCTTCCAAGAAGCTTTCAGATTGGGGTAAAGCCTAACTGGCGAAAACGTGCTCGGTTCACATGGGAGTTAAAGAGGGGGTGTTCTGCTTTTTTCAGCCCCATAGCACCAGTCTATATCTCACTACAATGATGACAAACCTTCTGTTGGTCTGTAAATGCAGTAAATTAGAATAACTGCCTTGTATAAAATGTCTCTCTCAAAATGGCTGTAGTGAATGTCTTGAAATAGGCCTCTGTCTCTTTAAGAACCTCTGAGCCTTTAGACACGCCCCCTCCACACGCTGTCTGTGGCATCAGTGGGGAGGGGGTTCTGCTGAGGAGCAGTGGTTGGTTACTCGGCTGGTGACCAAAGCTCGGAGGCGTCTCCAGGAGGTGGGGGCGTTCCTAGGAGGACTCAGGCAAACCTATCCCTAAAATGGCCGCCATCAGAGTTTTTACAGATGACTCAGAAATACGTGAATGTGCCAAGGCAACACTTCAGCCATGTTTTTAATGAGGGAGTGACAGAATAACAGGATGGAAAGCTTGAAAAAGTCCATTTTGCAGAACACCCCCCCTTTAAGAGGTCAAAATTAAGTGGAAATTCAGACATTAGAGAATGCACAGTGAAATGAAGCTTTTGTTACACAGATTAGTATCAGTACTTCAAATAATATCATTCAAGTTAAGGAAAACAAAGAGGCCGTGTATTACATCATCAGCCGATAGTCACATAAGTCCACAATGAGACGCTGTGGATTGAATCATGTAAAAACTACTGTACATAAGTAAAGCACCTCCACCACAGACGACAGAACTGCTCCTCAACGACCACACAGTGAAATAACTTTTCCTTGCGCTGACGAAAAAGAAGAAGTGCTGAAGCTGCTCTCATTAAAGGCGTGCACGAGGACGGCATTCGTTTCTGATTTTTCTCTCCGTCATCGACCCACTAAGACCAGTCATCCCTCACCGGTGACGAGAGAATCCTCCAGTCCAGGTGAGGCCGCCTCTAAACTGGAGCAGTGCAGCAGAAGAGTGGAACTCCGGTGCGTGATCTCAGCAGGCCCGCGGAGCATGTAGAGAACATAAACCCATCTCTCTCTGCGCCAAAGAGGATTTCATTGTGTAATTCTAACATCAGGAATCCCTCACTTCTCCTCTGTGCTGCAACAACGGCGCTAATGCATGTAAAGCCTCCATAGCATTACCGCAAGCCTCCACAGATACACCAGAAATAAAGTTTGGATTATGTTTATGACAACATCCAGACAGATCCATCTATCGACACGCACGAAACAACTGAAATCCAAAAAGCAAATGTGAAGAAAAGTTCCCTTGAGTCAGTCAGAAGCAGTTCAGACGTGAACGTGACGGAGCGCCAACGCTGACACTGCTAATCCAGCCTCTGACCTCCAGGCTCTGGAGGAAAACGCACTATACAGGGGGAGGAAAAAGCAGGGGCTGGACTGGGACTGAAAAACACCCCTGGACTCTGACCAGCCTGGCCCAAAATAGCGCAATTGTGACTTCCACAAATACATATTTAAACCTCTAACCCCCCGCCTTAAGATTAACGAGTGCATTTTCCCCAGGTCGACTTTTTATTTTTATTTTATTTTTGATTGGCATCATCAGCAAAAAGAACTGGAAAGGCGGTCATAATAAATAATAATGGTCCCAAAATGGAACCTTGTGGCGCACCATGCTCCACGGAATTCCTTTTGGATTCATGTTTTTTTTTTTAAACTGGGCTTCACCCAAATCTAAAAGCTTCTCGACTGGAGATCAACAATGTAACGCCTCATTTGAAAGCTAAGACCTACAAAAGTGACGGAAACTTTTCGTCACGTCGCCACATTTTTGTCTTAATAATATTGTTTATCGTGATACTTTCCTGCCTCAATATATCGAACTTCAAACAGTGTTAATTTTGTCGACTAAAATATTTAGTCTTAATTTTAGTCAAAGTGATGTTTTTGTGACTAAAATTGGACTAAAACTAAATTAAACGTTTTTCATGAGACTAAAACTGTGACTAAAGTGTCCAGATATTTTAGTCAACTAAAATAAGACTAAATAAAAATGAAAGGGAGAGACTAAAATCATCTACTACTACTACTTCTACTACTACTACTAAACTACAAATTGTTGTTTTTTTCCCCATTATTTTTTCTATCATTTTATGTTGTGTTTTTATCACGTTTTTGTAGTTTTTTTGTTGCTTTTCCAGCACATTTTTGTTTTTTATTTTGATGCTTTTCTTTCTGGCTTTTAGATTTGGGTAAAGCTCAGTTGAGGCGGGACCGGGGGCCCTGGAGCCAGTGGCCCTTCTGTGCTCTTCCAGAACGGACATGTGGCCAGTCCATAAAATATGGTCTGATCATTAGTAAAATGAAAAAAAAGAATAAAAATGAATAAACAGTGTCTGCCTGAACTAATCCCACCCAAACATTTGCATTTGATCATATTTGTATTGATCACAGCATGTTAATATTCACGGGAGAGCGTGGAATAAGTAAGTACACCCCCTGAAACTCACTGAACTGTAGAAGTTTTGTAAAGAGGAGGTCCAAGATTCATCCTGACCGTTGTGAACGTCTAATCTGTAACTACGGGAAAGGTATAGTTGATCCTTGTATTAAATATCTGGCTCACTCACTGCACAGGTTTCTCTGCAAAACCCTGAGGCAACAAAACAGCCACACGCCATGATTCTCCTGCAGCACAGTGAGCATAGAGATGTGATGTTGATGTAGGGGAGGGAGATATCGACAAAAATGAATATCTCAGTATTTTTTTTTTATATCTCAGCGATATTTTTGCAGTCCTTCAAAGACATGTGTTCAAACTGGCAAAGAAGGTCCAGTTGGTCTTTTGACTTTCTGTATCTGACCTATTATTGTGTAGAATTACAAGTACATAAAGATTTGAGACATTATGGATTTAAACATTGGGGCAATTTAAACACATATTTACATCACGGTATGAAAAAGAAATATCACAATAACAATGTATTTGGATGTATATTTATATATAATTTACACCTGACAAAATACTTCAAAATCAAAGCCTTTAGCTACAGTAACCCACGAGGACAACGCCACAAAGTCCGAAAACTGTGGTGGGAAAAAAAAAACGTGTTTGGGGGTCGGATTGGACAAATTATGAAATATCCGATATCCTAATTTTCGTCCAGACAACAATTTGGATATGATCGTCTAAACCTCCATGTTGATGTGTTGTTCCATTTGTCCTCCACACATGACGTCGTGTGTTCCTCCTAAAATATTTAACTTGGGGCTATGTTGTTGCCTCAGGACCTAAACGTGACATCATCATTGGAAGATATTTTGCAGAAGACCTGAGACATTCACAACATACATGGAGTAAGTGAGTGAACCCTTGCATTAAATATCTGCTGATTCTTCTTTTGCAACAATAACTGCTTTTCTGTAGTTGCAGATCAGACGCTCACAACGATCAGGATGAATCTTGGACCGTTCCTCTTTACAAAACTGCTGCAGTTCAGTAAGATTCAGGCGGTGTACTTACTTATTCCTCCCTGCTCTGTGAATGTTTACATGTTTTAGCCAATAAAACTATGATAAAATGTAAATGTGTGGGTGGAATTAGTTTAAGCAGACACTGTTTACTCATTCTTATGATTTTAATGAAAATCAGACCACAATTTATGACCAATGTAGGCAGAAATGTGAGAAATTCTAAACGGTGGACTCACTTTTCCTCCCACTGTATTTAGACACAACAGACCTGTGTTTCTGTTGCAAATGTCGCATTTACAATGTATATCTATGGATGAAGTTTCCTCTACTATTATCACAGCTTTATGGTGTCAGGAAGGTCCAGCTCTTCTGAACAAATCCATCAACAGCAAACGGCGATCTGACGTTGGCGCCCTCTCATTTTCAAAGCCAAAGTAACTCTTAGTTCTTTCTACAAAGTAAATAGCAGAGCACAACTTGAAAAGCTTTATCTGGGAAATTCATCTTCACAAAAGATCACTGGAAAATAACCTTGTTGATTCCTCCGGGTGTGTCACATTAACAAACTTCATATCTCAGGCTCCTCAATACGCCTGGACATGTTTTAAATGTGCACAATGAACTCAGTGTTGATTCGGAAACATGAACTGAAAAGTTGCTCCCCCCAACCTATTTTCTGTGGGTCATCTTTGAAATATTCAAATGAATATTTACTGTAAAGACAGTTTGTGCTTCGCGAGTTCCTGGTAGATGATCACGTGTTAGAAGCTTAAAGGCCTTATACCTGAGTTTTATTTATTGCAAACAAAGCAGAAGCCACTGAATTACAATGTTAGTCATGTCCAAACTCCCAAACTCATTCCAAACTTTCCGAACACACCTGATGCCTCTCTTCACAGGCACATTTCACATTTTGCAGGGTCACTTTTCAAGGTCACGCTCACTGAAATGCTAGAAAACTCGCCTGCAAGTTCATGAAACTGATACACATGCCTTATAATTAGATGCACAGTGTTTTTCCCTCAAATGTCTGAATTTACAATACAATCAGGTACAGTCCCTTTAATATTGGATGTTAGGGTTTGGTTTACAACTACTACGTATATATAGAAAACTAATTGTCTATAAATCTATAAATTACAACTGTAGACAATTGGCTTCATGCAGATTAGTTTAGGTTATTCACTAGTCCAAAGGCCAGCGCACACCGGAATGCAGCGGGTCATGTGACGCTCGTCCACCAACACTGGAGTGCAGCCCATCACAGCAATTCAGTTCTTAAACTGCATCACGTTTTATAAACAACATTTATTCATGGATAAATTCAGGCTGGTCGGTCAGAGCTGCTCGAAACAGAGCAAAACAGCTCTTTTTTATTTGGTTACTAGTGAATACTGACAGGCAGGAGTCATCCTGCTCAGACTGAAACATCCGTCCTGACGATGGTTTCTCTGTCTCTTCTGCATCTCGTGCTGCGGGTGGAGCACAACCTCAGTGTGCGTTCTTTCATAGAAAATAGTAGGGGCTTCTTTTTTGTCTTGTGTGCGCTGGCTAATTCCCATTGGAAATGAACTGGACAGGAAGTCATTACTCTGTAACTTCAGGGGAGCAGAGTGACTGTACATTTCATCAATAGTGATACATTTCGGCCTAAATTGTGCCGCCCCCTGTCAAAGAACTGTCTATAGATTTTTTTATTTAAAGTAAGAGAGTGCATATCAATTATCACAAGGCCTTCCAAGATGGAGCAGTGTACAACACTTATCATGAGGCAGTTTTTAGTGTCATTTATTTGAAACAAAAACATTCTGCTTCTGTCAAATTCAGCTTCTAAAGACGCCGTACTGGACTCCATTTTAAAACCAGTTCCTCCTCCTGGTGCACCGTGGTGCTGTGTGGCACCATGTGGCACCATGTGGTTTCCCAGTCACTGACGCGGCCTTTCCTATTTGTCATTGTCCGATGGGGCTCATGAAAAGTGACCCCATTCGTTGGTCCGGAGTCCACCTGGCGCCCCCCCTGCTCCGCGGTGGTTACACACGGCAAAGTTTGGTCCCGGTGAGTCTTAAGGTGACAAAGTCCAATTCTCGGCTCATCATTCAAGCGGGTCACACTGTGGAGTCCCGCCCACTGAGAGGCGGCTGGTGGAGAAGGGCGCGCAAGTAAACAAGGAAACGCCATGACTCCAGGGTCGTTAATGGAGTCTGCGCCAACCCGTGTGCTGAGAGATGGGCATGGGTTTATTTTTGTGCTTTATACTCAATGGTGTCATTTCTGCTATGAATAAGTGTTATTATCCCCAGAGGGAAATCTGACCCGTGCTACAGTCGCTTATTGCAGGAGTTCCCAATGTGGGGTCAGGATCCTGGGGGGTTTTCAAGGCACTAAGGTTAAGGCTAATGTTGTATTCAGTGCAGTCTTTGGTTTGAAACAGTACATGTGCACAATCATGGTTTACACTGGCAAAAGCAGGTCGAATGTAATGCTATGCTATACTTTTATGACACAAACGCGGGAATAAAATCTGCACATACTTTATTTTTCAAGTTTTGCCAACTTTTCATCAAACAGAGGAAAGAATTTCACAAAATCATTTGGTCAATTTCAGCCAAAACTACAGCTGAACATGTTTTAGATATTCATTTTGGTATTTTCGATTAACTTATATCGTGAAAATGGTTGAGCAATGTCATAATTTTCCAATAAATGTAAATGTAATGCCAGTTTGAATCTCTGTCTAATGACTTTCTATGCTTTTTAATGCCCCACGGAAACCTTGAATCAACGTGACGCTGGTTAAAGCAGCACTAAGTAACTTATTTACCTTAATAAATCCTCCCCGTAGTCCCTCTGGGGGCAATACAAGTGTTAATGGGATGATTGGGGGTCATTCATCTCCCCCTGGTGTCTCTGACCAGGAAACCACAATTGAAACTTTCCTGCCTCCGTGGCGGTGGCGCAATACACACTATTAGAATCCCGAAGAAGAAGCTAACAGGCTAACGGGCAAAGCTAACTGCGGGTTAGCTCCACTTAGACAGTATTTACAGCCAAGTTTGAGTGAAAAAATTGATCTCCTTTGTGTAGTTGGATGAACAATATCTGTCTCTTCCTTTGTCTTTCCTGTCAGCGTAGGATTTACTCTCACGGACAATTAATGAGTAAAAAACCACAACATGCTACGACACCTGCAGTGGCGCTTATGGCCTCTTGGGGCATGAGTTACTTAGTGCTGCTTTAGAAACTTCATTCCAGATGAAATAATAATGGTTCAGTGTTGTTCATTCGTTGGCTGCACGAATCGATTGGGCAAAAGGGAAACAAACTGTCATGATGCAGAAATCCTGGACATGTACAATGGTTTGGTAGCTTGGAACTAGGGGAAATTGTAAAAAAATAAAATAATTGAGCTCATCATTGATGAAGATAATCACAAAAAAATAAGGAAAAACATGGCTCCAGAGCACATGGCCAGCGTTATCTGTAAACAAAGTGTGTACAGTGTTTGTTCAGCTACATCAGCAAGATTCTGCTAAAGTTCTGCTTCTCCTATAAAGATATAATCATGGCATCCGTGAGCCGTGAGCCAATACATGTACCTTCTCCGGGATTATTTGAGTTTGTATACAAAAAGTGAATATCAAGCATTGGCTTAAATGACTTGAATTGAGGAAATGTTTCTTGTTTTGTCGGTTTTCACTCATTTAGACACTTTTCCTGATCGGACCAAGTTTACTTTGCTTGTTTGAGGACATTTCAGACCAGTTCTAGGGTAAATCTCGCTTCAAATAAGAAAGTAAAATTGCCAATGAGATAAGACCAATTTTCTTTCCCCATTGGCAAAGAAAATGACCTGAAATAAGGACGAAATGTATCGAAACGAGTCAGAAACGTCTCAGAACAAGTGAAATAATCCAGGAGAAATGCCCAAGGACTTCTTAATCAAAACAACTAAAATTTGGATTATTTTGCTCAAATTGAGATGTTTATACTGATCTAGTTAAATACTTTTTGCAGTGTATTATCTGGAATGCTGTGATCGTCAGTGACTTAGCTGATCCAGGTGTTAGCTTCAGGCGACATTTAGCAACATTTAGCACTGTTGCTTGTAGCTGCTACAGTGCTAAATGCTAGTCACCGGCACAAATTGTAGCAATTTGACAACAAAGCGCCTTTGTGGAATCGATTGGTAACTTACTTTGACATGAAGGTTAGTGTTACTTTTGGTGATTGCTTGAAACAAAGAAAAACAATCTTTCGTTCACAAAATGAAAACGCAAAAAAGAAAAGAAAACCAACCCAAATATTGTCACAAAGTGTTGCATGGAGTTGAGCATTGAGTTGCCTTGTGTGCGAAATGTGTGGTATAAATAATGTTGCCTTGCCTTGCATCCAAGAAAAGCATCATAAAGAAAAGTAATGACAAAATCCATCCATCTTGAAATGTGATTACAAAAGTACCAACTAAAAGAAACAAATGAACTGGCTGTGGGGTCAGACACACATCCAATGGCCAGTGTGGGTGAAAAGAAATGAGGAATTTTCAGCAAGGAATCAACAAATGGATGAAAATATTGAAAGTGGTGTCGGACAAAGAAGAAAGAGTGTTTTTTGGAAAGGCCCACGAGGTGCGCAGGGAGCGGCCTTTACAGAATGGGTCCAGACACAGTGGACAAATGTGTCTTTGTGAATAGATGGATGTTTTTGTCTATGTTTGGAAAGCGCCGGTGGTATCAACAAGGTAATAACCTGTGAGGTCGCGTGTTGTCACATAAATAATGTTGTGTTCGGCGGCAGAGACGCCTGCAGCCCCTCAGAGTCAGGAGGAAAAGTCTGACTCCACAAAGACACAAGCATCGCCACACGGGGGAGAATACTTCATCTATATTTATACAAGTACTTCCTGAGACTGAGGTGGGTTGACTTTGGACTTCTACTACCACTGGACAAAAAGCCCTAAAATCAGGGAAGATATAATAAGATCCTAGCTCACGGATCTGTCAGATATCCGGAAATATCCTGGAAAATCCGGGAGGATCTGATCTGTCACAGATCCTGACATATGCATATAATTATCTTTCTGGATCTGAGAATTTAAAATGTCAGTATTTTTTTATTTGGCAATATTTCATTAAACAATCTTTACGTATGTACGGGCTGTGTTTTGGAGATATTTAGACAACATAAAGCCCCACTTTATGAGCTTGTTAATGTTACTGTACAGATCCAGTGGTGCATCTCTCCGGATCTGTGAGATATGACTATCCGTGACAAATCCGGAAAAATATCCATGCTGGATTCTCGCAGGTTCAATCTTGGTACATTTTCAATCATATTTGTAGATATGAGGGTGACATGGCCTAAAACTTTAAACAGGAGTTGGGTGGTGGGGTGGAGGAGGGGGCACATGCACGCGCACTGTCTACTGTGCCATTGAGACCTTGACGCGCGTCACAAGTTTCTTCTACTAAAAGCAGCGAATATTGATCCTTGCATTGGCAATGGCGTCTAAAGTTGAAAATACACTCAAAATTACGACTATGCTTCAACATACCGGAAAATAACTACATTCAACCGAAAAATAAGAACCAATCAGGGAGCTAGATTATTTTGAAATAGTTGTGGCGCGAAAGCCGATTGGCTCGTGCACCTGTTGTGGGCGGGAGTAACAGAGACGGGCGCTCGCGCTGTACAGTCTGTGTTGAGGCCAGAGCGGGGAGCGGTGTGAGCTCCGGAGACACGGAGAGAGAAAAAGTTCTTCCTAATGTACGTTCTCTTCGGACTTGGACCCAGGAGAGTGAAATGGACACAACATCGACTAAGCCTCGGCTGGGAGAAGTCGAAGCAAACCAATAACCAAAACTGGATCCTTGGGACTAGAACTCCGCGCCGAGAACCGTTAGATAGCTAGCATGCTAAGTTAGCATACTTGTGCTAATGGCTAGCTTTATCTAACGACCGATGTCTGGCATTTACGTAAGTATTTTACTTCACTGAGGATATTGGCACTGTGTCGCTAGCAATCAGACAAAACAGTCACATTATTTTCTACTGTCCCTAGGTTACAAAATGCAAGTCTAATAAATGAGCTAAAGCTAAGCCAACCGTTTTTTTTTGTTATAGTTAAAATTAGTTTGCCACTTAATTGTGCTGCATAGCCTTCTATTTTAATAAATTGGACTGAGTCATGTCATTTACAAAACAACATGATAATATTAATAATGCATTTGGTCCTAGACATTAATGCCTTGCACCAAAAATTTTAATATTTACACTGTTTGGCGCTGTTTTATTTTTAAAGCTTAAAAGACTAAACTTTAAGTGTGTGTCTCTGAGACAGACTGTGTGTGTCAAACCAGCACAAACCTGGTAAAAATAAGTATAACTCATTATTTTCTTACCTTATTTGCTAAGTGCCAAAAATATTGCACTTTCATGCTGCATTCAATCTCGTTTGCATCTTGTAATCATTTACTGTTTATGCTTTGACTATTAATAATGTCTATATTTGCTTTGCCACAAAAGTTTTGGGAGGATCTGAATGCTGTCCACACATGGATGAGGACCAGGGTGGATGTCGATATGAGGCAAGTAAAAAAAATGAAAAAGAAAACTAAAGGGTTGTTATATACTGTATCAGCCTGTTTTGTTTTATGTGTTTAGATCCATTCGGACAGGTGCGCACTGTAATTGTGTCGTTGGGCAAAACACTTCCTCCACCTTGCCTCCAGTGTCTGCATACACAGGTGTATGAATGTGAATGGGTGAGTGATTCCTTGATGTAAAGCGCTTTTAGTGCTTCAAATGTAGGTAGAAAGGTGCTGTGTAAATGTGACCATTTAAGATAGTAAGTTCAATCATATTTTTGTCATACTGTTTTAAATCAGCCTTTCTGGAAGTTTGTAAGGCCGTGCATTGGGAGGGAAAAATATTAATGTCCCAACAGATGTTTGTATCATCTGCCTTTAGTTTTTTATCTTGTTTGTTGTGTTTTTAGAATGTAATGATTATTCTTATTTACAGGCCATGCCACTTTGACAATGCCTGTTCGAGCCAGGGGTCAGAGGCTGAGCAGCTTGGGCGGGATTGTACCACGATGGAAGATCATGCGGAAATATATGGCAGCTTGAGTAAGTTGACGGAGGGGGTAAGAGGGTACGTTGGCAATAATTGGAAGCTTGTGTCCCTTACGTAGGGCTTTGGGTGTGTTCTGTGAAAAGTGCTGTACAGAAATGATTTCCTTTCCCCCTATGCAAAATACTATTTATCTGTCTAATGAGCCACAACTTCACCATATTTGTCTTTTAACAGGGTACTGGCAGACAGGAAGTGGTGTGCAGGGAAGAAGAGATGACACCACTGCAGTTGAGGGAGAAGAGCTGGACATAGGTTATTTTCAACACTTTTTACAAAGTAATGTGTTGTTTACCATATATAGTACATATACATCCTTTTCTCATGGAAGATTAGCAGTATTTTGAACACATGTGGCAGGCTGCAAGCACTGGAAATGTGTTGGATGAGAATACTGAAAGTTAATGTTAAATGTTCTAATTTAAACTAAAGACTTCACTTAGTTATGATCTTGGTGCCATTTCACACCCTCCATTATGAACACACATTATCCTCAAGTGAAGTCGTGTTACATCCATCCATTTTGAAATATTTATTGTACTAATCTTCGATAGGAAAATAACCAGAGTGGAAAACCAGCGGCTGATGTGTCGCTTGTGTGCACAGAGCCTCTTGGATGCTCTGTTGGCTTCTTCTCAACAGTGGCTCACACAGCCAGAAAGGCCACATTGAACCTGGAGAAGAGGAAGACCACAATCTGAGGCCCACCAATAAGGTTAGTACAGGAAAGCCTCTCCTACACTGCGGTTTTACATACTAGGTTGGCCAAATGAAACTCAGTTTTGTCACCTGCAGTGCTGCACATGAACAGTGAGAAGCTGCAGACGAGGACACTGGAGACACAGAGGGAGGACTGAGCTGGAGAAACGGACAGTGCAGAGCCAACGTGACTTTCTCTGTGAACCACAGCCTGGTGAAGGAACATTTGTGTGAGTTGTGAACTGTTTGCTAGGAGATTAGATTTGATTCTTTACCTTTTGTTAAAGCCTTGTTTCTGCATATCTACTCATTCAGACATGGGGGCAAAAAACATTGAATCAGATTTCCAAGATAAACACTTAGATTTGTCTCCATTAATACTAGGTTTGACCTACAGTCTGTATTCATCTAACTGCTTATTTTATCATTCGCTTCCTTCAAGATACTTTGGTTTTTTTTTAAGCACTCCTTAGTGACATTGCCTTGCTTTTTTTTTCAGGAACATGCAACCCTTATGAGCGCAATAGAGCATATTTCAAGGCCATCTTCATGCCAAGACAAACCGGTAAGCTACACGCATTTCAAATTAAGTGAGCAAACAAAAGCTATCCTTACATGCATGTAGGGCTTTGTGCAAAAAGTATTTGATGCTGATTTACTGTATATAAACAAAACATATTTATGTATTTTTATTTTTTTTCTTGAAGCACCTGAATCCTGTGAAAGTGGAGGCCACTGGCTGATGGGGCTCCTCTGCTTGCTGTTTTTCTGAAGAGGACACCAGTGAAACCCAAAGAGACACCCAGCCTCACAACTGTGTAATGTAATGAAACAGTCGGACAGGGCGGACGGTCCTCTGGCGATGGATACAATTTATCAGCTATTGATCCTAGCTTTATTTTTATTTTGCCTTGGCGAATGAAAAAATATTTTTCCCACGCGTCGCATAGGGCTGCACAGGTAATTGTTTTCAAATCAAATTGGAAATGACTGCAATTCTTAGGTAATTCCAAACTAAATCTGTCCTCATGTTCTGAAATGCATGTGTGAAGTTTTTACTCTAGTGATTACGCTCTTATGTGTAAAATGTGACGTCAAAGTGAGTCTCAACTTAATCTTGAATCTTAAAAATTGATGATTACAACACAAGTCTAAAAGAATGTTATTGATATTAATACAATTGTGCCGCCCTAATCGAGAGCCATTACTAACCCATTGATGTGTTGTTTTTGCCTTGTCAATTTAATCGGGTTGCATTGTCTGTCCTGGTTTATGTTAGTACTAGTTGTGTACTGTTTCAAGTCTTGGTTCAGTTCAGGTTTAGTCCTGGTACAGTTTAAGATTAAGGCGCTTTATTTGTCATTATACATCAACTATACAACGATAAGTGTCCTTGGTCCTTTGACGCTGCTGGGACAACCCGCCAGGAGCAGTGAGTGATGGCAGGACCGCCCCCCAGGGACCAATCTCCAGAAGTGGATCCAAGTCTGGCTGGAGGATTTGCCTATTGTACATGTTTTTACCTGTCATTAGTCCAAGATTAAATCTAGTTTAGTTGTGGCACTTCCACACTGCTTCAAGTCATATCCCTTCTCTCCAAACAGGACAGTTTGAAAGGTTATTGGAAATAAATGTGTTTTTATTGTTCATATGTGAAAAGTTTAATTGATTATCTGATTTCAGTTTGGAGAGAGAATTGCTTTGCAGACAAGTGTATTATGTAAAAGCAAGCTTTTTTTATTTTTCAATATGTTTTGAATGTTTGACATTTACAAAATGTGACATGGTTAATAAATTAGAGATTCCTGAAATATGGTATCTTCACTTAAATATACTGTAAGATGCACAGGCATTTTGTTATATCTGTGAAATATGCAGTAAGTATTCCAACTTTTTCAAACGAGATCTCAAGTGAGATCACAGACGGGACCTGTGAAGCATTTGGGTTCAGGATATTTTGGTGTACCAGAGGGATAAAAATCCGGAGATTTCCAAAAAATTATACAAATAATATGCAAGGGGATCCGAAATGGATCTGTCGGAGATTCGGTTTCCGTATATTTTCCGGATACAAGAGGGATAATATCCGTCGATCTTTAGAAGATACAGAAAATATGCGGTGTTAACCGTTCCTGCTTTTGTCCCCTAACCTTGGTTGGGAGACACAGGGGAGATCCGTTTTCTCCAGGGCCGGGTAGTTCTCCTCCCGGGGTTAACTCCCTAAACTTCACGCTGGTAAATTTGATGTGGGCAACTGAGCATTCAAAGACACAGAGGCCGTCTTGCCGAAGAGTTTGGGTGCTTTTATTACGCTGCCTGGCCACAATACACTGTACCATCATCTCTAGCTACCTGCACCGGTCGCCGTCTCTGTCCGCACTCATCTCACTCGCAGACACTCATACGTGGAGGGGGGGCGCGCCTCGGTCACGAGCGCGCACTCACTCACTCCGTTCACACACACTGAGCTGTCCTAAACTAAACACATATAAATGACACATTCCACAACACTACCCCCACCATGGACTGGCAATTAACACTAATTCCATTCCATACCTGTAGTTAGCACACAATCTCTATTTTTGTAGGCCTAAAAAAATGTGAAGAGATAGCTGTGTCCAAAAATACTACAAAAAATTAGGTAGGTTATACTGTGTCTAAACAGTGCTAATTGTTTAAAGCTCATTTAGCGGTGACAGAGTAAAAACAGAAAAAACTGCAATGTCTCTATTTAAACATAAGAGTACATTACATTATAAATTCTATTCTTTGGCGACCGGAGATAATACTGTCTGACTAATCTTAATCAAACATACATTCAAAGACAATATTGCGCAAATATGTAAAAGCATGGTCTCTTCGGCTTTTTCTTTTCTTTTTTTGTGAAAGGTGCTTTTTGTAGCAAAAATATTAAACAACTACACTAGAGTCCAAAAATGTAAACTGTAAAGTCTCTAGTGCAAATACGAACTGTCATAGGTGACTCACTCAGTGACCCAGTCCCCATACCGGACCGGTCCTCGGCGCTTACGTAGGGGCCGAGGTTCACGTGGAGACTGAATGTGTGGTTCTCCCACCGCACCCCCACCATGGTCAAGCATCACATGGGAAGGAGTGGATGGAAGAGACCCGATCGTGGTAGCATCGGTAGCAGGTGGAGTGGGCGGCCGGGAGTCGTTGGGGCCGTCACTTGAGGCAGTAGAGTAGAGGCTGTGCAGGCCAAGGTCCTCCTGGTCTGCTGGGTGCCCGTCCACAGCTGGTGGCAGGATCTCACAAGGTGTCCAGTTCTGGGATTGGTCCAGGACCCAGGCGTTGTCCAGGGGCTCACGGCTGCGGTAGTGTTTGAGTTGGTCATGGTGGACGACTTTGACTTTAGCTCTGGGGCTCTTTTGGATCCGGTAGACAAGATCGTCCAAATGTCCCATAACAAAGTAAGGTCCTTCGTAGGCGGGAAGGAACTTTTTGACTTTGTTTTTGACATAACGTGTTCCTTTGATGAGATACCACACCGCATCGCCGACTTTGTACTGTGTGTGGCAAGCGTTTTTGTCGTATTGTCTTTTTGCTCGTGTGACTGACTCACCAAGGGCTTCTCGGGTGATGCTGTGAGCCAGTTCCAGCCGCTCACGCATTTGTTGCACATACTCGGGGGCTGAAAGTGCATGGTCAGAGTCCGGGGGCAAACCAGCTACAAGGTCCACTGGCTCACTTATCTCACGGCTGAACATCATGAAGTTGGGGGTGAAACCAGTAGCGCTGTGCTTGGTCGATCTGTAGGCCATAACTGCATAAGGGATCATCAAGTCCCAATCCCAGTGACAGCGTTCGGCAGTTGAGGCCAGGATCTTTTGGAGTGTGGCATTGAAACGTTCAACTTGGCCGTCGGACTGAGGTCTGAATGGTGTTGTGTGGGTTTTGTCGATGCCAAACAGACGGCACATTTCTTGGAATACCTCTGATTCAAAATTGCGTCCTTGGTCGCTGTGCAGAGAGTGAGGCATTCCAAAGCGACACACCCATTCCGTTGCAACAACGTTTGCCACTGTCACAGCTTTTTCATCAGGGATTGCAAATGCTTCAGTCCATTTCGTAAAATACTCCTGTATTACGAGTATGTAGCTGTTTTTGCGTTCTGTCTTGTTGAGTGGGCCCATAATATCCAGTGCTATGCGCTCCATGGGGGCTCCAACTCTGACAGTTCCCATGGGCGCTTGTGGAGTCTTGTGAGGTCTGGCTCTGCATGCACAGTTTGTACAAGTCCGGCACCAGAGGGCCACATCTTCTCTCATGTGGTACCAGTAGTATCTGGTTTGAATTCTGGCCACAGTCCTTTCAACACCAAAATGTCCACCTACTGGCCCCTCATGCATTTGGCGCATAACATCGGGTTGCATTTTGCGTGGGAGAACAATTTGAGGATAGAACTGTGTGTCGTCTAAACAATAAAAGCGACGGACCAGTACTCCATCTCTGGAATACAGTCTTTTCCATTGACTCCAATACGTTTTAGTGGTTGGGCTGCATGGGGAGACTGCGGTCCAAGGGGGGCGCTCACTGCTGGCCTCTAACCAAGCTCTGATTGGTGCAATGTCTGTATCAGCAGCTTGAGCCTGGTGCAACTCCTCCACAGTCCAGCCAGGGAACAGTACGGTTTCGTTTGTGCTTGTCACATAGATAGTCTCTATTAGTTTTAATTTGTCTGTGTTGGTAACATTTACAGCGCTTACCCCCACCGGACTCACAGCTGTATTCGAAGGGCATGTCTCTACCCCCACCGGACTCAGCAACAGGGAGCTGGTGTCAGAGTCCAAATCACACTGAATTGCTTGGTGACTTGTGGTTCTCGGCAGTGAGGCAGGGTCCTGCAGATTACAAGGGCAGGATTGGCGGCAGGGCCTGCGGGAGAGACTGTCAGCATTAGTGTGTAAGCGACCTGGTCGATGAAGGATTTCAAACTCGTACTCCGCTAGCTTCTCAAGCCAGCGGGCTAACTGACCTTCCGGCTCTTTCATTTGCGTGAGCCAACGCAGGCTGCTGTGGTCAGTACGAACCCTGAAAGGCCGCCCAAGTAGATACTGTCTGAAATGAGATGTGAAATCGACAATGGCTAGCAGCTCTCGTCTCGTAGTGCAGTAGTTCTGTTCAGCTTTGGCTAGTTTACGGCTGCCGTACGCCAACACACGTTCTGTGCCACCCTGCATTTGTGACAGAACAGCGCCGATACCTGTGTCGCTGGCGTCGGTGTCCAGGATCATTTCACCATGGTCCAGTGGATAGCCTAAGACAGGGGCTGTGGTGAGGCGGTGCTTGAGCGTGTCGAAGGCGGCTTGGTGTTCAGCGTGCCAATGGAAGTGTGCATTTTTCTTTGTCAGGTTGTGTAGCGGTTCAGCGATGGAGGCAAAGTCTTTCACAAACCTGCGATAGTAGGAGGCGAGGCCAATGAAACGTCTGACTTCTTGGACTGATGTGGGAGTGGGCCAAGCTTGGACTTTGTTGACTTTATTGGGGTCAGTAGCCACACCGTGCTCGGACACAATGTGACCTAGATAGGCAACTTGGCGGCGAAACAGGCAGCATTTGGCTGGTTTCAGTTTGAGGTTTGCCTGTTTGAGTCTCTGGAACACTTGGCTCAGCCGCTGCAGCATCTCGGGCACGTCCTTGGCCAGCACGATGATGTCGTCCAGGTAGACGAGGCAGGTCTCCCACTGCATGCCGGCGAGGACACGGTCCATAAGGCATTGGAACGTCGCCGGCGCGTTGCATAAGCCGAACGGCATAACGTTCCATTCAAATAGTCCGTTACGGGTGCAAAAGGCGGCTGCACGGCGGGCTCTTGGCGTTAGCTCGACTTGCCAATAGCCTGAAGCGAGATCCAGGGTGCTGAACCATTTGGCGGTGGAGAGAGTGTCCAGTGTGTCTTGGATGCGGGGCAGCGGATACGCGTCGGTGATGGTGCGGCTGTTGAGTGCACGGTAGTCTATACAAAGGCGGTAGGTCCCGTCCTTTTTACGCACCATAACGATCGGTGAGGCCCAACTGCTGTGGCTGCGGCTGGCGACGCCGCTTTGGAGGCCCTCACAGATCTGCTGGTCCGCGCTTTGCTGCTTTTCCCCAGCCATACGACGAGGATGCTGCTTCACTGGAGGTCCAGGCCGGGTTATGATGTCGTGCTGCACAAGACTGGTCCGGCCCAGATCACCAGGTCCCCTGGAAAAGACACTTTCATAGGCACACAACAGGTTAGACAGTTCAAGTTTTTCATTGACATTAAAGTCAGTGGAACTCTGGGCATAGAGCTCCTGGAGGTGCTCAGGGACTGCAGGGGGGCTGGTGGGAAAGTCTGCCGCTGTGGGGACACTGGACGAGGGCAGAGCTTCAGCTGGCTGGAGGAGGCCTGCAATGGCACCTTCTTTAATGGTGACAGCTTTGTTCCCAGGATTAAATAGGCGTAATGGGACGATGTTGGTGGGCTGAGCGTGGACTAGGGCTCTGGCAATGAGTACTTTGTGCTTTTCAACAAAGCCTTTTGTGGGGCTAAGCATCATGTCCCCCTGAGCTTCTTTGCTAAAATGAACATTGCCCTTGACTAGATACTCTTGTCCCGGTTCAACTACTACAGTTCTGGCTACTCTCACAGCGTGTGACTTAGGAACAGTCTCTGGGTGAAAGTAGGGCACTTCTTCTCCAAACAGAACTATGCGGTGCTTACCGAAATCAAGACGGGCCTCAGCTTGGGTGAGGAAAGGGTGGCCAAGCAGTACTTCATTGCCCTCTATGTCCGCTACAAGGAAGTCCACTTCTACTTGACGTTTGTTGATACTGACAGGTACTTTGGCCTCACCAAGAACTGGCACGTCTCCTGGTCCCACCCCAAGCAAGGTCTCTACGACGGATGACTGAAGCGGAGGTCTCATGTCTTGGTGAATGGCGTTGTATTGGTGAAGGGGCAGCACGCTCCTCCGTGCTCCACTGTCCAGGACTGCGCACACCTCCAGCTCAAATATGCGCATGTGAATGTTCATTTCACGATTCTGGCCTTTAAGGTGGAGCACAGTGGTCTGCGGGCTTTCTTTGCCGGTGCTAGGAGAGAAAGTCTTTGCATTTCTTTGAGGGGAAGAGCACTGGCTCTGTTTGTGACCCCAACCATGACAGTTATGGCAGCGAATGTCACCCTTTTTAAAGTTCTTGTGCTGCTTTGGTGTTTTTCCAGTAAGTGGGACAAAGCAATTGGGTGATGGGCTAGCGGCAGGTGTAGTGGTAGCTACAGTCTCATCTTTGTCTCTTTCCCTGACAACAGCAGCCCGGGGCCTGCGTTCAGTAAGGGTGCTTGCTCCCGGTCGCATGATGCTGGTGACATAGGAAGCAGCCCTCTTGGTGGTGTCATGACGGTGGGCTATCTCGTAAGCTTTGGCTAGTGTAGCTGGACGTTTTTCTAACAGTCTTTGGACTAGCTCTGCATCGCCCAGGCCGTTTGTGAAAACTTCAACAGCTATAGCGTCTTGCTCCGTCTCTGACCAATCACCATAAGCTACAGCTACTTTCCCATAAATGTCATCTCTGAACACATGGAGCGCCTCACCAGATTTACGCACTCTTTGCCTCAGCTCCACTGCTACAGCTGCTGCATGATCTGAAGAAGGGCCATAAGCAGTCTCGAGTTCCTCCAGCAGGCGGCGGTAATCCCACCTGGATGAACGAGGGTTTCGGTGGACAATGGCGCCTGCAGCTCCGGTGAGGCAGAATTTCAGCTGAATGGACATTGTCTTGGCTGACCAGTGATTTGCCTCTGCGCAGCTCTCGAACCTGTGCAGAAACTCTCTCCAGGGTGTACTGCCGTCGTACTGACCGGGGCGTAGTGTGGGGACTCTCTCTTTGGGGTTGTAGTCCTCATCACTGTCCGAGGTAGAGCGGGGCGCACAGCGGCTCTTACGTGTTAGAGATGAGGGACAGGGCTGGTGCACTGGGAAATGTCCATGTTTAACAGTCAAGTCCGGATCAGTAAAGTCATACAGCATGGGAAGTGTACTGGCTTCAGGTTTGGATGCAGCTGGTGTGCTATGTACAAAACTTCCCATGTGAGCAGTTGCAAAGGGGTTTGTGACTTCATAATGCCCCTTTAATGGCATGTCTGGAGCGGAATATGGGAAAATGTTCATGTCTGGCCTTCCCACGGAGTCGTGGCTTTGACTATTGTCCCCGAAAAAGGGATTTGTGGGCGCAAAACGAGGGGGGCTGTCGAACGGCGCGAACAAATCTTCTCCATTAGCAAGTGTGTTAGCGCAGCTTTCATCACACACAAATGGGTTATAATGTTCGCATTTTCTCTCAGCCTTACGTTCATGAGCTTCCACGGTGCCTTGCCTGATGTCCTCAACATTGGTCAGCGACATGAACGGGTTTGAGTAGTTGGTTTCTTGTCCGTACACATCGGCGGGATAGCGAGCGGCCGCCATGTTGTATTAGCTTAGCTCCGCCGCTATTACAGTTGTATTACAGTCACTCGGCGTTACTTTTTTATTGTCCTTTTATTTTCGATGCTCACCAGTCTTTAACAACGTGAGGGTCCCTTCGTGGTCGCCAGTGTTAACCGTTCCTGCTTTTGTCCCCTAACCTTGGTTGGGAGACACAGGGGAGATCAGTTTTCTCCAGGGCCGGGTAGTTCTCCTCCCGGGGTTAACTCCCTAAACTTCACGCTGGTAAATTTGATGTGGGCAACTGAGCATTCAAAGACACAGAGGCCGTCTTGCCGAAGAGTTTGGGTGCTTTTATTACGCTGCCTGGCCACAATACACTGTACCATCATCTCTAGCTACCTGCACCGGTCGCCGTCTCTGTCCGCACTCATCTCACTCGCAGACACTCATACGTGGAGGGGGGGCGCGCCTCGGTCACGAGCGCGCACTCACTCACTCCGTTCACACACACTGAGCTGTCCTAAACTAAACACATATAAATGACACATCCCACAACAGCGGGGAGATCCGTGATGAATCTTTTGAGAATACGGGATCCGGATATCCGTATATGTCAAGGATAAATATCCGGAGTTCGGATATTCCCGGATACAAAAGTGGTCCCGATCCGGGAAGATCCGAACTTTGCATACTTCGAAGATACGGTTTGCATATCTTCGGATATTCTCCGGATCTTTGACAAATACGGACATATACTGGCTTCCGGATATCTCCGTATATTTCAGGGATAAATATCCGGAGTTCGGATATTCCCGGATACAAAAGTGGTCCCGATCCGGGAAGATCCGAATTTGCATACGTCGAAGATACGGTTTGCATATCTCCGGATATTCTCCGGATCTTTGACAAATACGGACATATACTGGGTTAAATCTTCCCGGATTTTAGGTCTTTTTGTCCAGTGTACTACCCACATACAACAACTTCTCATACACATTTGCTCCTAGAACCTCCTTTAGTTCTTGTGTAGTCTCTCAGGTATATAAGTCTTCGCCTGTACTGGGTTGTTCGGAGTACTGGGCATTTCACCACTAAGGTTTCAGAAGCAGGCGAGTTCCTTTGTGGAAATTAAGAAGGTAGACTCTTTGCATCAAAAGCATCAAAATAGCGAGAAAAAGTGGATGAAAACATGAGAAAAACACGGACAAAAAACACAACAAAAAATGATGACGTGACGAAAAGTGTCCGTCACTTTTGTAGGTCTTAGCTTTCAAATGAGGCGTTACATTGTTGCTCTCAAGTCGAGAAGCTTTTAGATTTGGGTAAAGCCCAGTATAAAAAAACATGAATCTAAAGGAATTCCGTGGAGTATGGTGCACCACAAGGTTCAGTTTTGGGACCGTTATTATTTATTATTTATATGAATGATTTTGCTTCTGTTTCTACGACCGCCTTTCCCGCTGTTTTTGCTGATGATGCCGATCAAAAAAATAATAATAAAAAGCCGAACTGGGGAAAATGTACTCGGTAATGTTAACGCAACAAAAATGTGACAAAAATTCAACAAAAAGTGACAAAAATTCGACAAAAATGTGACAAAAATTCAACAAAAAACATACGAAAAGTGACACAACACAGCAATAACGTGAGGAAAAAGGTCAGTTTTGTGGGTCTTGGCTTTCAAATGAGGTGTTCCACAGCCAAAAGAGGACAGAATGCATTTGGTTTAGGCGGGGGGTAAGAGGTTTAAATATATATTTGTGGAAGTGTCACATTTACACTAATTTGGGCCAGGCTGGTCAGAGTCCAGGGCTGTTTTTCAGTCCCAGTCCAGCCCCTGCTTTCTTCCTTTTCACATTGGCTGCCAACAGGGCTGGACTGGCAAAAAAAATCGGCCCGGGACTTTTGGGTCAAGACCGGCCCTCCAAAAAAAAAAAACAGTCATATTCAATGCAATAGTCGAGGTGAGGAGCAAAACAATAAACCCTCGGCTTGAACTAAAACAGTTTAAGCTACAAATCGAGGACAATAGCTGCATTTTGTTTCTGCCGAATTCAAGCGAACGCCTCAGAGACTCAACACTTTAGTCTTTTCATTCATAACTTGAAGGAACTTTTGTAAAATGACTGAACAATCTTAAAATGTTCGTTCCGTTAATGAAGTTCCACCCGCGACTGCAACACAAATAAACTTCTCAAAACCAACCACATGATCAAACTGTAGATTCAAGATGAAACGGTAAAACTCACCTCAGAGTCACAGAGGTGAGGAGTGAGAACAGAAATCCCAAAAAGGCCAAACATTGTAAATCCTTTCAATGGAAACTAGATGATTTACAAACTGCACTGACGACGAGGGACAAGACGGAGTCACCTGACATCTCCCAGCATGCACTTCTTTGCAAACATTTGTCTAAAATGTATAAAAATAGAGTCCTGAGGTTCTGTGGATCCTGGAGGGAGTTACAATAAACTATTTCCTCTCATATTCACAATGTGAGGGGCATGAGTGTTATGTCCCAGAGGCTCATTATACCAGATTATCTGGGAACCATGACTCAAGAAATCGTGCTACTAGAGGGGTATAAAAAGCGTCACATCCCTCCAATGGAGGAGATGTGTAACTGCATAATTGTAATGATAGAGATTCGGCTGGCTTTTCCCGTTAATTGTGGGCTGGTGTCAGTTTTAATGGGCCTTATTTTGGCGTGATTGGCCCATCCGGCCCGAAAGTATGTCGGCCCACCGGGAAAACTCCCGAATCTCCCGATGGCCAGTCCAGCCCTGGCTGCCAACTATGGATCCTTCCTCTTGTGTTTTTCGATCCACTTTTTCGTACATATGCAAACACTCTGCTGTTGGGTAAAGCCACACTTTTAAATAAACTGAAGGGTGTTCAATCTCACATAATATCAGTCCATTACAGACCCATGAAAGAAGGAAACAATGTGGGAGTTATTTCTGGTTTCAATACCTCAGCCACAGGCAGAAATGTCAGTGTGTCCTGTTCACGTCCACAGTGCAAACGGAGCGACCGCTGGGGGATTACCTCCAAACCCAGGCGTTGGGCACAGTTGGGCATCGGTTATTAATTCCGACACTGGATCAGCCGGTCTTGGCAGGCCTTGTCCAAATGGTAATTCAATTTCTATGGAGCAGTGCCAAAAAGTCAGGCATCACAAGCCCACTCATTCAGACACCAGTGTGTGCAGACACTTACAGGCGAGTGCAGAGAGTTGCCCAAGGACACGACGGCCGTGTGTTCTGGCCACATCCGGGATCAAACCACCAACCATTGGATAGGTGGGCGAACACTCTGAGAAAATGCCGTCAGATAGTACATTCCTCTAATCTCAAACTCAAACATGTCCAAAATACTAATCATCCCAACAACAGCTCAGATTCTGCGAGTGATCGTCTAATCCGCAGGTGTTCCAGGAATCACACTTACATTTGAGTTGAAAATGACTACTTTCTTCTCCGGCACAAACGGCGGTCCTGTTCTCCGCAGCCGCCACCGCCTTCCAGAGAGATGCGGGGGAAAAGCCGAAGATGGTTTTATAACAATGATGAATGTTCACGCGGGCTCACAATGAGATGCAGTGGGTGCGTCCCAAACAAGATTCTTCAAATGTGCCCGGGTGCTATCAGGACATCCAAATGAATACAGATCTGAGGCAGGAGCGGAGCTGACAGGAGCTGAAGACACAGCTGCTGCCACGTACAGGGACAGGCGGCCGCGGGGAGGATTTGTGGGTGAGGATCAGGTTTTGCCGTCTTTCCCGCTCTGATATGACTGTGATTAGGAGGAAAAACATACACTTATCATGTATGCCTGGTCCTTGGCATCTTGATGGTAGTACTGTGGAATTGCTGCAGTATAGGCTGGCTAGATACAGACGGCATAGAGGAAGAAAACTAAGAGGGCGGGAACGTAGATCGATCGGTAAATCGAGAGCTTTGACCCTTGACTCAGCTCCCTCTTCACCACCACAGTCTGATACAGTGACCGCACCACTATCGATCTCACGCTCCATTCATAGGTGAGGTCAGAGCCTAGAGTTAGCATGTACAGGCCTTTTTTAAATTTAGATACAAATCGTTGTATGAAAGTGTCTTCTGAGCTAAATGCTAAATCATATTCAGTCTTGTTTCTGCTTTTTGTGGCGTCAGATACACATCCAATGGCCACTAAACATCATATCAATGCCATGAAACATACCTAACCATACTGTGGCGCTGGGACTGGCTTTCCTACTCGTTTTCTACGCAAACGGGAGAGAGAGGAGCAACTGCGAGGCCAGGCAGGTCCCCCCAAAAAACATGACCCTGGGTCGTAACATTGGGGATAGAACGCTCCATTTAAAACAGGTCCGACAGCCGTTGCGCATTTGTAGAAACAGTTGATTTAGACTTGACTTTATTTGTGCTGAAAATGACAAAAAATTCAACAAAAAAATGACAAAAATGTGACAAAAACCTATCCCTAAAATGGCCGCCATCAGCCAAAAATTCAACAAAAATGTGACAAAAATTCAACAAAAAAATTACAAAAATTTAGCAAAAATGTGACAAAAATTCAACAAAAAAGTGACAAAAATTCAACAAAAACATGACAAAAATGTGACAAAAACCTATCCCTAAAATGGCCGCCATCAGAGTTTTTACAGATTACTCAAAAATACGTGAATGTGCCAAGGCAACACTTCAGCCATGTTTTTAATGAGGGAGTGACAGAATAACATGATGGAAAGCTTGGAAAAGTCAATTTTGCATAATACCCCCTCTTAGAGGCCGGATTAAATCATCTGTATGTTTGACACCCCTGGTACCAACGGTGAAACTAACTCCAGCTAATTGTATAGAGACCACAAACTGAGAAGCAAGGTTTAATCCAGCAGCATGTCTTACATTTGTGTTAGCGTCGAGCCAGACCCTCACAGCTATGACAGCGAAATTGCGATGGCCCCTCAAAGTGAAAATAAGAGGAGCTCCGGAGCCGCTGGGGGCACGCGGGCGCCGATCGATATCGCGGGAAATAACAAAGCCCCTAAGAGTATATTTAGCCACATGCAGCCTGACATGTGTTGTGCTAACAGCCCGACAGCGCGCACTCCCCCGTGTTCAACTTCAAATGGAAGCAATTACGCGACGCTCGGCTTTCCGTGTGGACCGAGTGCTAAGAGACAACAGACTTTTGGCTTGGCTTGGCTTCGTTTCCCGCTGATTCCATAAAGCAACACGGAAACTTCAGCCAAATTGGTGCCAAGTTTAGAAGCAATCTCTCCGAGTGACCTCTGAAAAAGACTGTAACAGAGAGGACGATGAGAGGTAGAAGCCTTGGGTTAAAAAGGAATGTTCGGCTTCAGTGCTTCTACAATGGGAAATGATGAAATGATGATTGGATCTCTGTTTTAAGTGGTAACTCAAGCATGATTGTAAAGACTAACATACTTTGTACATGACAGGGACTCATTAAGGCTGTTAGTGTGGAACATACGTAGACCACAGCATGGTATTTATAGCTGTTGTGTTGATGGTCCTGTAAATGTGTGAAAACATATCCTCCGGTCTCACACTTGACTGAACTTGTCAGCACCGTGTCACAGTTAAATCAGACCTGATGATGCACCACAGCCTCAGCTCACAGGGAGAAACCAGATTATAAAATGGTGTCAGATTATAAAAGCACACCAAATAGTTACTTAGATTGTGACATGGCAGCGTTCTAAAGGCCTACACTGTTATATAGAGGGAGAAATATTCTGTTTTTGAAGAAACTTTTACAGAGAGATCATGGACCCAGTGACTGATATTCATTTTTGTAATTCATACATTTTCTTTTTAGATACGACGACATAAAAAAGACGAATACGTGAAAGTGTAATGCAGTTAATAGTAAAAACTGGCTCTCGCCCCCTGCTGGGCACTGTGACATCATCACATTCTGGAACCAGCAATAGATACAGACGCCATCCCTGGAGTCGCCCATATGTGGTCATTTTTGAAAACAGTTAAGGGGGAAAACAATTTTGAGAAAAATTTAAACTTTCTCTAATTATTCAAAAACTACTTTAACAAACGCTGAATTATGAATATAGTTTCTACTAAATAAAGATACAAAGACATGGAGAGGAGCAAAGTGGTTCAACAGCCCATAAATACATAAATAACAGAGAATGCTAACAATGCTTTATATTAGCAGTGTGCTATAGATACAAACGACATCTCGTCATAGAAGGGGGCGTGGCTTCGCCGAGGGGAAAAATAGAATCTTTTGGGAAACACAATTTTTCACTCTTTTTAGCCATTTTCTGGTGGAATATGAACTTATTTATCACATAAAAACAAAGTCAAGTGTAAATCGGGCCCATATGGATATTTTCTCACAGCAGATTGTTCAGTAGAAGTGAAAAAACGGCAATTCTAGCTAGCGCTAGCTAACCATTAGCATTATCCCGATGCTAACATGTAGCATTATGTTAGCATTCTCCGTTATTTATGTATTTATGGGCTGTTGAACCACTTTGCTCCTCTCCATGTCTTTGTATCATTATTTAGTAGAAACTATATTCATAATTCAGTGTTTGTTAAAGTAGTTTTTGAATAATTAGAGAAAGTTTACATTTTTTCAAAATTGTTTTCCCCTTAACTGTTTTCAAACATGACCAAATATGGGCGATTCCAGAGATGCCGTCTGTATCTATTGCTAACGGTTAGGTAGCGCTCGCTACAACTGCAATTTTTTCACTTCCACTGAACAATCTGCTGTGATACAATATCCATAAGGGCCCGATTTACACTTGACTTTATTTATGTGATAAATACGTTACAGGAAATGGCTTAAAAGAGCAGATAACTGTGTTTCCCAAAAGATTATATTTCCCCCTCGGCGAAGCCACGCCCCCTTCTATGACGAGATGCGTCTGTAATTATAGATACAAACAATGATACATAACAGTTACACAAGATGCGCAACGCATTAAAGATGCGCAATGCGTCATACGGGGGGCGTGGCCTCGCCGAGGGGGAGAAAATCTGTCATTCAAATCACACATTTTCACTCTTTTTAGCCATTTTCTGGGGGGCTGTCAAACATGTTTATCACACACCAATAAAGTCAAATCTTGTTCAGTAGAAGTGAAAAACAGCACTCATCAGCTAAAGTAGCATAGAGCTAACGTTAGCTTCCCTAGCTTCCTGAGTAAAATGGTCAAGTATTTATGGGCCGTTGAACCACTTTGCTCTTCGTGTTTTTGCATTTTTTTCATATTCAAAATGTCGCGTTTGTTAAAGTAATGGTGGAAAAATGGGAGAACGTTTCATTTTTCCCCGTCTTCTCTGACTGCTTCGAACCAGACCATACATGGGCAATTCCAAACACGCTGTGAGTGAGTGACACAGAAATATGGAACCTCCAACTCCAAGTCCGTACTGTAACTTTTCTTCATTAACGGTGCCTTATGGAACTTTAAATGCAAACAAAAGTGGATATTAGTGAGCATTGACCCTTCAGTGACCCAGCAGCTATGGGAGGGTCAGCATGGCGCCTCCACTGTCCATCCTGGTGGCCTCTGTTGCGCTTCAGGATCAATTGTTTTTTAGGTTTTTAGTAGGTTTTCACTGCTGATGGAACTGTCTCCATGGTTACGTATACATTCCATCCAAAAAACCTACCAGAAGCCCCAAAACAACTGAAATATAACTGACCCTGTAGAGCATCCTCGAGGCCATACTGAGATGGAACAGATGTTATCATACAACTAAGTCATTATTTCAATGATTACAACCATATGGACTATAAGTATATACTATACTTTTTCAGATGTTGATTTTCAATTTATTAAAACAAAAAAATAAAAAAATAAATCAACATAGTCTTACCCTGGGTGGTAATTTAACTGAGCCAATTTGTAAAGAGAGCCACATTTATTCTTAAAGAGAAATAGCTCCTTCATGTCGGGTTGTTTCCCTCTGACCTGATTGATGCCTGACCTTTTATTTAACATAATGTCAATGAATATCAATACTTGTTTCCAAGTGTCAAAACTAGCACTGAACTGGAATCAATATAATGATTATGGTATTGATCTGATCAGCTACTTGTCTAAGCAAAATACTATTTCAGTCACTCTATTTAGTTTAGTTTCATTTATTGTACATCAAAACGAAACAAAACTTAAAGGGGGGGTATTATGCAAAATTGACTTTTTCAAGCTTTCCATCATGTTATTCTGTCACTCCCTCATTAAAAACATGGCTGAAGTGTTGCCTTGGCACATTCACGTATTTCTGAGTAATCTGTAAAAACTCTGATGGCGGCCATTTTAGGTATAGGTTTGCCTGAGTCCTCCTAGGAACGCCCCCACCTCCTGGAGACGCCTCCGAGCTTTGGTCACCAGCCGAGTAACCAACCACTGCTCCTCAGCAGAACCCCCTCCCCACTGATGCCACAGACAGCGTGTGGAGGGGGCGTGTCTAAAGGCTCAGAGGTTCTTAAAGAGACGGAGGCCTATTTCAAGACATTCACTACAGCCATTTTGAGAGAGACATTTTATACAAGGCAGTTATTCTAATTTACTGCATTTACAGACCAACAGAAGGTTTGTCATCATTGTAGTGTGATATAGACTGGTGCTATGGGACTGACAAAAGCAGAATACCCCCTCTTTAACCTCTTAACTCCCGCCTGAACCGAGAGGATCTTTTTCCTCACGTCATCAGATTTTTTTTCCCATCATTTTTTGTTGGGTATTCAACTCATTTCTGTAACTTTTTTGTCTTTTTTTTTTTCATCAATTTTTTATCACATTTTTGTCACATTTTGTCATATTTTTGTCTTTTTTTTGGTCAAATTTTTATCATTTTTTTGTCTTTTTTTGTCCAATTTTTGTCTTTTTTTTTTCATTTTTTGTCACATTTTTATCATTTTTTTGTCACATTTTTGTCTTTTTGTCAATTTTTTTCATTTTTTCATCAATATTTTCTCACTTTTTTGTCACATTTCCATAATTTTCCATATTTTTTTTCCATTTTCAAGACATTCACTACAGCCATTTTGAGAGAGACATTTTATACAAGGCAGTTATTCTAATTTACTGCATTTACAGACCAACAGAAGGTTTGTCATCATTGTAGTGTGATATAGACTGGTGCTATGGGACTGGAAAAAGCAGAACACCCCCTCTTTAAGGTAAAAGCGGTCATCATAATACGAGCGGTTTACCAAAGTGCCGAGTCGCAGCATATCCATGTGTCGCCACTGCAACACAACTCTTATGCACCCAGTATTATGATTTGTCAATCTAATAAACCGCAACACTTCACTCTAAATGAATTGAATAAGAAAGCACAAGTGAGTTTCCGAACTAAACAAATGGTAAACAAACGGTAAATGCCCCTCTTTTATATATATATGTTCTACTTTCTACCTGCTTTAGGCACTCAAAGCACTTTCCATCAAGGAGACGCTCATTCATACACAAATGTATGAAACGCAGACACTGGAGGCAAGGTGGGTGAAGTGTTTGCCCAAGGACACACCGAGCACAAGACGACACGCTCTACTATCTCGTCGCCCCAATACAGTAACTAAATATAAATTGGTGTGACATAACATTTTGAAAAGGTTTGGTTTAAGCCGTTCAGCACTTAAAGCACCACATTTGAAATCTGCTCCCACCGCTGCCACTGCCAGAAAATAAGAAATCACTTTAATATTCATGGCACTGTTGTTTTAATACTGCACTTTTCTGTCCGAGGAGCACACCACATTTGGTCTGGTCACAGCACAGTACACAGTGCCTTCACCTTTCACTGCCGCAGAGAGCCGCAGCACATTTACATTTCATTGTTTTTGCTAATTTGGCTGTCGGAGTCACAACAGCTGCTCGATGGCGGCCAAACACACACATTTCCCCGCTCTCTGCCTGCGTATCGCCGCTGGTGCCTATCTACTGCGATGGTAATAAAGACAGAGCGCAGCGCGGCGGGCAGGGGGAGGGCTGACCGGGACGATTGCTAGTTCACTGCAGTTTGGAGGGGCTGAGGGACTGTAAAGAGGGACGCATCGAAAGAAAGAGATCTCACTCAGAGCTAAAAGACGGCGTGTGAAATGAAGATGAAGCACTATTCTTTTCACGATGTCTTCGAAGCTCTTCCCCGCTGTGATCTGCTGCTAAAAGGGTGCTCTGTCTCGCCTTTGACTGACAACGGAAAATCATTCAGCGCATATTAATATCTTTAACTTACTTAGATCCGGGTTTGCACTGAGGCGCTTGCCAGAATCCGCCATCTTCAGTTGGGACAGTAACATAAATGCACATATACAGCCATGTGTGCCTTCTGAAATGAACTATTTTTTGGAGATTGAGGAACATCAATTGACCACATTCATGGATTTAGAAAGTTAGAGCACACAGGAGCCCTTTAGAGTCATTTCCCTTTGTGGATCTGTGAAGTTTGTCCAACACCAAGCACCCATAGGAGCTGCACCCACCACATTAGTATTCTCAGAGCCGTGGGAGGATGTTTTAGTTAGGGGGCGCTGGGGGATAAAATTTACCCCCAAAACACTTTTTCTGTGCATAAATCCTATTTATTAACCTCTTAACTCCCGCCTGAACCGAGAGCATTTTCTCCAGTTCAGCTTTACCCAAATCCTGTAGGCCAGTGTAACGCCTCATTTGAAAGACCGACAAAACTAAATGGATCTTTTTCCTCACGTCAGATTTTTTTTCAGCACTTTTTTTGTTGGACAGTCACTTTTTCGTCAAATTATTCTCATTTTTTTTGTCAAATTTTTATCACATTTTTGTCCATTTTTTGTCCATTTTTTGTCACTTTTTCGTCAATTTTTTCTCACTTTTTTTTTTCAAAATTTTTGTCCATTTTTGACATTTTTTCTAAATTTTTTGTCACTTTTTCATCAATGTTTTCTCACTTTTTCATCCTTGTTTTCGTCTCAGTTTTGTTGCTATTTTCACACCTTTTTCCCAGAAGCTTTTGGATTGGGGTAAAGCTGGAGAAAATGTGCTCGGTTCAGGTGGGAGTTAAGGGGTTAATATTGCCTGCAGTTCACAAACTATCCACCAGGGGGTGCTGCAGCGCCCTCAGCACCCTGGGTTCCCACGGCCTTGAGTATTCTACACTTACAATGGAAGGGGCTTTGTCACAATGGAAATCTGTTGTGTTTAGTGTAATTGGGCCGAGGTTTTCGGTATAAGAATTGGTACTTGTGATTTCTTTTTAAATCCATCAACATGAAATAAAAACTACTGGTATACAGAGTCTCTTCTCCAGACTTCAGAACTTTAAAATGATGTGGTCTTTTATCGTGTCACATCCTTACGGTCCCAATGACAACACGAGCAGTAAGTGGAGTTTACGTCCATTTGTGTGCCGAGTCTAAGAAAGATCCCCACTATGAAGACACAAACGCAGTACTTCCTGTATGAACTCTCATCAGACCAGATGTCTTTTGGCACTGTAGAAAAGTAGCATAGAGAGAGGCACTTCAACATCATAGAGTAGACGGGAGCATATGGCCTTTACTGTCTTTGCACCAGCAGTTACTGAAATATGCAGAGAAAAGTACGTGTTGACTGACTCGGTGCACAGTGAGAAAATGCAAAAGAGTTGAATGTCTTCCGATTGGTCACAAACAAACAGACAGCAGAAGTGTTTGAAATCACAGATACAAGTGTGCATCTAACTTCACACCCACACATTCCCAAAACAACCTGGGCAAAGCTACAGCAAATGATCAGTGGCCATACATTAATTCTTGACTTTGATCTGCCGCGCTTACAATGAGGTCAAACAGGTCAAACTAAAAACTTTATCAAAATTTAACTGCTGCAAATTGAGCTACTTTATGTTTCATGTTTATTGCGGCTTGTGTGGTGTTTTAGGATATGATGATGCACTTTTAGAACAAAGGTTTGCAGTCATTCATACGCCTGAGTGTTGACGGTATATCCAGGATCGATAGAGTCAATAATATCGTTCATCGCGATACTTTCATGTCTCAATATATCGGACCTCAAAGTTGTTATCGTGACATTTAGAAACAATATGTTCTTTGTCGTCTTCGTCATCGATCTTCTCTGTTGTTTGTTGTCTTTTTCTTTGTAAATAAACATGTTTTTACTCAATGTCTTCTTAGGCCTGTCATGATAACAACATTTGAAGTTTGATACATTGAGGCAGGAAAATATCGCGATAAACGATAATATTGAGGACCACTTTGATGCCACGGAAACCAACTTTAAAAAAAATTGACATTTCAGCAATACCTTGTTCTAAACTTCAGTAAAACGAAAAAACGAATGATAAACATTGAGGCAGTTGTTCTGTAATTTATTGAACGATAAGTGGATGTAGTAATTACCGTGACAGGCATCGTGTCTTCTTCTTTTTCGTCTTCTTCATTAGGCGTTCAGTGATCTTGGTTCTCGTTGTCTTTCGTATTCCTTGTCGTCTTCAGTTGTCTTCATCATAGTCTTTGTCTTCTTTGCCGTCTTCGTCATCGTTTTAGTTATCTTCTTCTTCTTGGTCAGCTTTCAAGTTTCAAGTTTAATGGTTTTGTATAGCCCAATATCACAACAGACGTGGCCTCAAAGGGCTGCACCAAACATCAAGGCAATAAAACAGAGCAATAAATATGACAATGAAAAGTTCAGGTGAATCCAGGCAAATATAATGTCCAATAGGAGGCAGCGACGAGCGGCGTGGGCGTCCCCCGTCCTTAGACTCTCCAGCACGGCGAGGAAAAACTCAAAAACCCGGCAGGAGAAAAGAGAAACCTTGGGGAGAACCACAGAAGGAGAGATCCACTCCCATGGACGGACAGGCTATAGAGACCCAGGGCCGAAGGATCCCTCAGCAGACGGGCCAAGATCACAGACCGTCCAGTCCTCAGATTCCAGAATGCAGGTTCCTCCGTTCGATCTAGACAGGCACTCCCGAGGGGGGGGGACAGGAGACACCATGTGAATAGTGATGAACAGACTACAGATAAATTAAATATTGTATCATATTAAGACAAAGTCTGCAGTAAGAAGAAGAGGATAGCGCTCAGTGGACCGGACTTCCCACAGCAGTGCCATCGTCTTTTCTCCTTTGTCATCTTCTGTCATTGTCGTCGTTGCCATGGTTGTCTTTTCGATATATTCTTCCGCCTCTTTATGGTTTTCATCTTCTTCTCCGTTGTATCCTTCGTCATCCTCTTCTTTGTTGTCCCCTTTGGTTCACTTCGCTTCAGTCTTCTTCTCAGCTGTTGTAAAGTTTGTTTTGTCTTCTATATGTTTGTTTTTCCTGTACTATTAACGTTCATCAATGACGAGTCTTAGTTCATTGCTTTTCTCAACATCTCTCCTCTGATTGTGAATAAACCACAGCGTTGCTTCTGCTTTCCACTGGCATACAGAATATCCATGACTTCCAGACACTTTTTTTCTTCATGTCAACTATATTTAGCTGTGATCGCTGCACTGTGATGTCTTACTTAGTCTCATAATGAGATGCTAATCTAGTGCGGTTTGGCCTGCGCTGGGCTAATTACAGGCCTTCATTGAGTGCTGTCTGTCTGCGTGTTTTCCATCAGCAGTGTTTGTTTATGCTCATCCATATTAAAACAATCACACGCGTGTCAGCAGCCGCAGCCTTCACAATCAATATTTCATGTCGGAATCATGAATTCATTTGCCGCGGAGACTTTGTGTGTAACTTAAAAGAAGATTGTTATTTATGTATTTTGTGGGACTGGGGTAACGAGATACAGTGCATCGCTTTTCAAAACATAACCTACATTCTTGTATACTGTTGACTTCATCAGCGACGTGGATGGCTCTATTAAAGGAGGGAACGATTCCACTTGTAAAAGCGTTTGTCTTGTGTGCTCACGTGCACATTGAGCTTACAAGGTACAGTTTTGGAGACATAATTCAGGCTGTTTATTAAAGGGCCTATATCATGCTAAATCGACTTTTAGGAGCTTTTAGCCATGTTGTTACACTATTTCCTTATCAAAAACACCCCCACAGTGGTTTGTGGCTTCATTCACACAGTTCTCAGTAATCCTCCTGAATCCTGCTCTCTGAGGCTCCGCCCTCTGCTGGTGAACCACTGAGTTGTGACTCTGACGTTTTTTTCGTCAGAAGAGCACAACTTCTGTAATGTAGTGCCTTGCGGCCTGATTTTAATTTATAAAACAGCTTTAAAAAAAAATAAGAAAGAAAAAAGAGGAAGCGCTTCCAGGTCAGGGCTGAAAACAATCGCATCCCTGAGCGTCTGAACAGACGTCATGTTTGCACTGAAGGATGTGAGGATGGAGCTCTTTCTAAACTATTCTGGACACGCCTGTTCTTTATTCTTACCTAACGATAATGTCACGGAGAAAAGCACGTTTGGCTGCGAGAGGTGCGGGACTTTTTTCAACCTTCCTAAAGAAAGGCCACTCGCCAGGAGCTGGAATTTCTTTCCGGAATTCAGCAACTTTCAACCAACGCGAGTCCCCAATGTGATGGAGAGGCAGGACAGAGCGGTGGTGAGTCAAAGCGCGTGTTAGCATGTGTGTTAGCATGTGTGTTAGCGTGTGTGTTAGCTTGTGTGTGTTAGCTTGTGTGTGTTAGCTTGTGTGTTAGCATGTGTGTTAGCGTGTGTGTTAGCTTGTGTGTTAGCATGTGTGTTAGCTTGTGTGTTAGCGTGTGTGTTAGCGTGTGTGTTAGCTTGTGTGTTAGCATGTGTGTTAGCATGTGTGTTAGCATGTGTGTTAGCATGTGTGTTAGCATGTGTGTTAGCTTGTGTGTTAGCGTGTGTGTTAGCTTGTGTGTTAGCTTGTGTGTTAGCATGTGTGTTAGCTTGTGTGTTAGCATGTGTGTTAGCTTGTGTGTTAGCCATTTCTGGAGCTGTGTTGCAGATGTCAACTCCGTATAACTGTATTGTGAAGTAACTTCACTTATAGCTGTGATATTTACATTTATTTTACTGCTAATAATGCCTGGGCAGATCCGCTCGGAGAGAGGGGGCGGAGTTAACTGAATCCAAGCGTCTTGTCTTCCGGGTTTGCAAAATACCCCCAGAAAATAGTTATAAAAAATAGTACTCCATGGCGGTAGAGGCACAATATATCACATAAATGCCTATACTTTGCTTTGGGATGGCTACAATAACATGATACAGGCGGTTGCACCAGCCATACGACATCATGCCAGCACAGTTATATACGGCAGACTTAAAGTTCAAGTCACAGAAAGAAAGAAAGGAGGAAAAGGTGCTTTAGCGGCTCGGTTCTCTCTGTATTGGTGATAATTACTATGTTCATATGCCCTAATGGGGAAGTGACAGTGATGCAGTCAGGGCACATTATCGCAATTAGACGCTGGCCTTTTGAGTCATTGTCTCAGCAGCAGAATGTAGGTCTATACTTTCTAAGGCGCAAAGTGCTGAGCGGGCGCTATCCCAACCGCATGCTCCAGCAGTAACAGCCGCCAGGCCCCGGAGGAGGAATAAAATCCCTCTCAACCTCCAAAGTTTCATCAAAGTTCATTGTCAGCCCTGTCCCCTGCTTTTAAATCCCCCCCTCCCTACGCCTCGCTGTATATCTCTGACTTTGTGATGAATATTTATAGACCGTTTCAAAACTCCGTACAGTTACAGTGGAGACGGAGGAAATGTGGGTCAGATTTTGCAACAGACTTTGAACTTTTTAAAAATTGTCAAGCTCATTAGCCGCTAATCTTAGAAAGTGCAACACAAAAAAAAGGAAGAAGCGGTAATAATGTTCCTCACAGTGTTCTGGGAGCCTGGCAATTTAAGATTCATGAGGTTGCATAATGGCTGGTTGTTAAGCAGTTTGGGTTAAAAATCAGCCCTAAAAAGCCTCAATGCCACAAACACAAGGTTCAAGGTTCAATTTTATTAATGTCCCGAAGGAAATTATTATGCAGCAGGAGTCCACACATAATAAAGCAAAAACAACAATTAAAACACAGTGAGACAACAATTGTGCTTGGGACAAAGATCCTACAGTCACAGCATCATCAGTCACACAATCAGAATAAGATCAAGTAAAGGCTAATTTGCAGCAGCTTCACTGAGCAACATATGATCATTTACCTTCGCGACAGCCTCTGGAATAAAAGAGGCCCTGGCCCGACGAGTTCCAGTACAGGGCATTCTTAGCCTGCGTCCGGAGGGGAGTAAGTTAAACTCCTTAAAAAGCGGATGGTCCGGACACTCCATTATCTGTTGGGCTTTACGTACAACCCTCTGGCTGTAAAGTTCATGCAGCTGAGTCTGCTGCACCAATGATTTTACCTGCTACTCTGACCAACTTCATCAAACAATTTTTGTTGGTCACAGAAAGAGCCCCAAACCAAGAAACAAAACAAAATGTTAAAACTGAGTCAATAAAAGACTGGTAAAAGATCGTCATGAGGACATTACAAACTCTAAATGAATTCATTTTTCTTAAAAAGCAGAGTCTTTGCTGCACCTTTCTGCAGATGGCGTCAGTGTTAGACTCAAAGCGCAAGTCCTTGTTAATAATAGTCCCGAGGTACTTGTATTCGGAGACTACTTCAACACAATGTTTCAATGAAAAATGAAAAGGAGTTAAGGGTCTGTCTCAATGAGGCGAGTTGGAGACTCCGCTGGTCATGAACATGTTCACGTCCCCTGCAGACAAGGCCAGTCTCCCGGTAGTCTCAGTGAAGATGGTTTCAGAGGAGACAAAGAGATCTTTAAGAGTCGTATGGAGCCTCTTTGAGATCTCCTTGGAATCCAACAGGTGTCTTTAGCCCTATTCGCACGGGATTAGTTTCACCTGGGACCACATGCGATTTGTAATAATCACGGAGAATGTCTGTGATGTTAATCCTGTGTCAGTGATTTGCGACGTAAAAATTCCCCCTCAAATGACCTGCTATATTTTGCTGAACTCCGAGGTCCTGAGATAAAACTAATCCAATGCGAACAGGCCTGTCTGTGATTTGGACAGAAACAGGGAAGGATCCGACACGTGATGAGGCTTTTTTTGTTTCCTGTGCACGTTTTTATTTACTTTTGATGAAGAACGGAGGCGGCGTTAGAGAGTTTAAACCAGTTGTTTCGTTTGGCATCATTTTACTCCATAATTTTGACAAACAGCGTCGTAAAAAAAAAAACCCGCACGGAGCTGTTTTTATCTGTCATTAATTCAAGTCTCATCACATTGGTTTTTGTTGAGATTTAGCTATTTCAATTAAGAATAACCCGAGATTGCAGAATAAATTGAGCTAAACTAAACCAAATTTCAGAACGCGATCATAAAACACGGATTTTGCAACACACGCGTTTTAAAACTCGAGCGTAAAAGTCTCATAGGACGAGTTACTCAGAGCCTCTTCTACTTGTCAATATTAAGCCTCAGATTTCAATATTAGAAATAATAGAGCTTCTTATAAGCATTTCCTCATTTCAACTTAATGTTTAAGAAACAGGGACAACGGAGTGATATCCAGCGGTTCCAGCGTTCGCCTGTCTCTCTGCTCTCTGGGTTTGGGCTGCTTCCGAAACGGGCAGATTGGTAAGAGCTCTTACGCCAAACCGGATGTGCGTCAGCGTCCGCCATGGCAAGTTGCCTCCGAATTGGTCTGTCAGTTAGGAAGTAGTTAGGAAAAGGAGCCTTGATGCTAACTATCATAGCCACTTTAGCATAGGGACTTCTGATGCTAACTAACCGGTGATTAGGAGCTATGTGCCATCCCATAAGCCACTGCGCCAAACCCCCCCCCTCGCCCCCACCCTCGAGTGATTCATGCGCAACCACTGTTGATTGACAGGAGCACATTTAATAATAAAAATAATAATAATTAAAAAGTAAGATTGTGCACAAGCCAAACTTTATAAAGTGATAAATCCATGTTGTCGTCCCCACAGCTCAGTCACATGTCAGTGTTAAAGAGGAAACTCAGGAAACAGATTAAATGCTTTTGTTTTCATTTAGTAGAAACTTAAGCCACACGGATCATTTGCTGCTGTCGCTTTAAGAAACAGCTGCTGAAATAAAATAACACTAAAGGGAAATGTTTGGATCATTTGGATTTATTTTTCTCCTTAAATGTCTTTGTTTGGACACTATGTTGTTGTTGGACACTAGGGGGCGACATGCACTTTTGTTTGGCCTGCACTCCACCAATAACTTTAAAGAAGAAGAAAAACAGCTGTTGGTGATGTCACTTCCCTTTCCCCTGTTTAAGGACGGACGGATTGTTCAAAATGCTGCTGAAGCTCTAGTTCCCGAACTGCACAGATCTAACAGTCGACCCATGAAAGGTTAAGGAGTTAGATGCTTGTGTTAGAGCTTAGAGGCTGTGATTTGATGGTTTCGGATTGAGCCTTTGTGTATTTTATCCAAAGTCCATGCACTCTCAGCTACGACGTTAGCTGCATCATGTTGGTCTTTTAGCTTCAGTAAAAGGCTGTTTTAAAGGCAAAATGCAAAGAGAAACCACGCGGTGTTCTGCATGTTGGTTCTTCAGAGAGAGCCAGGCTGCGCTCACAGTTTAACTACACATTTACAACCAACTACGGTTAAACACCTTTTACGGAGAATTGTCCATGAGCGACTAAAGCTTCACAAATTCATTCAGGTGAAAGTTAATTTTACAAATGAACTCAGAAAGGAGCGCTTTGTCATCATATCCAGGAGATGTCCATTTCAACCAGAATCTCAGGCTTCGGTTTTCCCGTGCGAATGCGCCACATCAAAAACAGACGTCGGGGGTGATTGTTTTATTATATGGGGTCCCGACATAATGTTTATCCCGTGCGAACAGGGCTTTAGAGACATTGCAGGGACGTCACAGAAACATCTCACAGGTTAAGGACAGCAGTGTTCACAGCGTTGCCACAACTGCTCGAGGCCACGCAGACCTCTTGGAGACCATGCAGAGACTCTGTTTAAATCAAACCTGTTTGTTTTCTCTGAGGCTTCCTGGAGACTCGCCTTATCTCCAGGGGACGTCTCGGACACATCTCCATGACCATCGGCAACTCGAGTCTCCAGCTAGTCTCCGGGCCGGTGAGGTAGGTCCTTTGTTTGCACGCAGTTATGGTCGAAACTCTTGTTTGAACTAGAAATGCTCGATTTTGAGGAAGAACACGATGTAGAAAGAGCAACATAAAGCGATGACAGAGTGAGAGACAGGCAGTAATGTGAGATATTTCCAATTATTCACCTAATACTTGTGTGGCACTGGTGGGGAAACAGTTTTGTCATTCAGTGTTTGTGCAGCTCCTACAGAGGTAGAGAGAGACAGGGGAGGAAGAAGCTCCTTCTAAGGCAGCAGCTAATGAGGCTTTGCACTTATATAGACTTATATAGACCAAGAAACTGCTCTGCCACAATAAGACAATAACTGAGACTTTATACTGGTAAGTGGAAAAGACTTAGACATTTACTGTATGTAAAGGGAGTCATTTTACTGTTCTCCGGGTTTATTTCCCCTCATACATTGAGTGACTGTCACTCGACTTGTTAGGGTTGTGTCATCTGTGTTTAATATATTCAATATGGAAAAACCGTGGCCTGTTCCTTTAAATCAGGGGTGTCAAAGTCATTTGGGTCGTGGGCCAAAACCCAGCTTCCTTGGGGGGTCGTGGGCCGCACATAATGTGATAAATATGCGTCTAAATACTACTGAGAAAATAATTTTCCAATAAAAATGTCTAATATTGAGCTGTGATTTTAAAATAGTGCTGCTTTGGTCAAAAGCCCGGGACTGTAATAATAATGGTTCAGGCTTGTAATGCGCTTTACAAGCCTGAACCTTCTCATATACACTGTCGTCATTGTTCATTCACTCCACCCTCAGTGGAGATGAGCTGCTATTGAAGCCACAGCCGCCCTGGGGCAGACTGTCAATTTACTACTTGGCTATAATGTGTTGTTTATATCTTGATCGCTTATTATGTCAGTGCCCTCTGCTGGACACGTGTGGAATAATAATAATAATATTTTTTATTTATTTAGGCTGCCCCCTAGTGGCTGGTTTAAGCATTCTGGTTATTTCCTTCAAAATTCATAACTCCGCACAGGAATAGGCTAGACTTACTTTTATTTACATACTATGCTCTACAAGCAACAAGTCCTCCAAATCCACACGACACAAGTGCTCGTTGGTCTTATCCCTTAAGTACGACCATATAAGACGTTTACTAAAACAGCGCCCCCAAGCTCCCATAGAGGGTATGTACATTACATTTAACCCGATTCAGAAACAACTTTATTTTACGTAGTGTTTTTGACCAACTTTGACGACGATTCCAAAAGTTAAACGCAAAGAAATGAATCATAAACTTGCAAAATTAGCCACAATTGCAATATATGTTCGGGCCAATATCAGCCCCAGATGTTCAGCCCCGCCACACCTGTGGAGGACCTGAACGTCCAGCTGTGCCAAAGGCTCTCCGAGCGGCTCTGCACCTTTACGCATCACACCTCCCCAACCGCAGCAGCGGCGACTATTCACCGCTCTCATCATTTATTATATTATATGTGAGGCTATAGGTTATCACCATTTTACTCACAGCAACAGCGACACCAAAGCACAACTCACCATTGATGTGTTCGTGAGTCCTTCTTCTCCTCCAGATGCGTCTCCAGCTCCATATCTCTCCTGTCACTTCCATCTCTGTCCTCAAACGTCCTCGTGTCTCAGACTCCGGCGGCGTCTGAAACCATCACATCACAGCCTCTAAGCTCAAACACCAGCATCTAACTCCTGAACCTTTCATGGGTCGACTGTTAGATCTGTGCAGTTGGTGAACTAGAGCTTCAGCTGCATTTTGAACAATCCGTCCGTCCTTAAACAGGGGAAAGGGAAGTGACATCACCAACAGCTGTTTTTCTTCTGCTTTAAAGTTATTGGTGGAGTGCAGGCCAAACAAAAGTGCATGTCGCCCCCTAGTGTCCAACAACAACATAGTGTCCAAACAAAGACATTTAAGGAGAAAATAAATCCAAATGATCCAGACATTTCTCTTTAGTCTTATTTTACTTCAACAGCTGTTTCTTAAAGCGACAGCAGCAAATGATCCATGTGACTTAAGTTTCTACTAAATGAAAACAAAAGCATTTAATCTGTTTCCTGAGTTTCCTCTTTAACACTGACATGTGACTGAGCTGTGGGGACGACAACATGGATTTATCACTTTATAAAGTTTGGCTTGTGCAGAATCTTAGTTTTATTATTATTTTTATAATTAAATGTGCTCCTGTCAATCAACAGTGGTTGCTCATGAATCACTGAGGGAGGGGGCGAGGGGGGCGAGGGGGGTGGGGGGGTTTGGTGCAGTGGCTTGTGGGATGGCACATAGCTCCTAATCACCGGTTAGTTAGCATCAGAGGTCCCTATGCTAAAGTGGCTATGATAGTTAGCATCAGAGGCCCCTATGCTAAAGTAGCTTTGATAGTTAGCACCAGAGGTCCCTATGCTAAAGTGGCTATGATAGTTAGCACCAGAGGTCCCTATGCTAAAGTGGCTATGATAGTTAGCATCAGAGGTCCCTATGCTAAAGTGGCTATGATAGTTAGCATCAGAGGTCCCTATGCTAAAGTGGCTATGATAGTTAGCATCAGAGGTCCCTATGCTAAAGTGGCTATGATAGTTAGCACCAGAGGTCCCTATGCTAAAGTGGCTATGATAGTTAGCACCAGAGGTCCCTATGCTAAAGTGGCTATGATAGTTAGCACCAGAGGTCCCTATGCTAAAGTGGCTATGATAGTTAGCATCAGAGGTCTCTATGCTAAAGTGGCTATGATAGTTAGCATCAGAGGTCCCTATGCTAAAGTGGCTATGATAGTTAGCATCAGAGGTCCCTATGCTAAAGTGGCTATGATAGTTAGCATCAGAGGTCCCTATGCTAAAGTGGCTATGATAGTTAGCATCAGAGGTCCCTATGCTAAAGTGGCTATGATAGTTAGCACCAGAGGTCCCTATGCTAAAGTGGCTATGATAGTTAGCATCAGAGGTCCCTATGCTAAAGTGGCTATGATAGTTAGCACCAGAGGTCCCTATGCTAAAGTGGCTATGATAGTTAGCACCAGAGGTCCCTATGCTAAAGTGGCTATGATAGTTAGCATCAGAGGTCTCTATGCTAAAGTGGCTATGATAGTTAGCATCAGAGGTCCCTATGCTAAAGTGGCTATGATAGTTAGCATCAGAGGTCCCTATGCTAAAGTGGCTATGATAGTTAGCACCAGAGGTCCCTATGCTAAAGTGGCTATGATAGTTAGCATCAGAGGTCCCTATGCTAAAGTGGCTATGATAGTTAGCACCAGAGGTCCCTATGCTAAAGTGGCTATGATAGTTAGCACCAGAGGTCCCTATGCTAAAGTGGCTATGATAGTTAGCATCAGAGGTCCCTATGCTAAAGTGGCTGTGATAGTTAGCATCAGAGGTCCCTATGCTAAAGTGGCTATGATAGTTAGCATCAGAGGTCCCTATGCTAAAGTGGCTATGATAGTTAGCATCAGAGGTCTCTATGCTAAAGTGGCTATGATAGTTAGCATCAGAGGTCCCTATGCTAAAGTGGCTATGATAGTTAGCATCAGAGGTCCCTATGCTAAAGTGGCTATGATAGTTAGCATCGAGGCTCCTTTTCCTAACTCCTTCCTAACTCACAGACCAATTCGGAAGCATCTTGTCATGGCGGACGCTGACGCACATCCGGTTTGGCGAAAGAGCTCTTAGCAATCTGCTCGTTTCGGACGCAGCCTTGGTGTTTTCCCGCATCAAACGCTCTGGAACCCGGCACAGATCCGAGGCTCGCCGCGGTCACCGGACAACCGGACGACACGGAGTCTGAGACACGAGGACGTTTGAGGACAGAGATGGAAGCGACAGGAGAAATATGGAGCTGGCAGTCGTCAAAGTTGGTCAGATACACTACGTAAAATAAAGTCGTTTCTGAATTGGATTAAATGTAATGTAATACCCTCAATGGGAGCTTGGGGGCGCTGTTTTAGGAGACGTCTTATATGGTATTTCAGGGATAAGACAAACGAGCACTTGTGTCGTTTTCTATTGGAGGACAGTCTCTCTACAAGTCAGGGTCCAGATTAAAGCAGCGGGACGCCAGCTTGACTTGTCTGCTTTAAATAAAAAAAATCCTGTTGACGGGACATGCAAGAGTGCCACAGATCTTGTTTGTTCTTACTACATCTTCTTTTACTTATCATGTAATAACTAATCATTATTACTTGTTCAGCTTTATGTTCCTTTTTTCAGAATCTCTCCAGGCAGCAGCGTCTTAAATGGAAACTACAAGCTTTCATTTCTATGACATTAATCAATGGCTTGTGTGCTCATTATCCGGATCTGTCCCAATCAAATTAAAGACAGTAAATAACACTGCCAGAGTGCCTCAAATGTTTATATCAGAGTATTTTGCAAACGTATAGTTGGAAAAAGCCATTACACAGGATAATCTAGTGTTGCCCATTTCATAATAATAATAACCTGCTCCGGCTCAGTTTCTGAACCCTGCAACACAAGGCTGTATCTTTGCACGATTGATTACGGGGGCTACACTGGGAGTGAGCTGAAAACACGACTCCGCAGGCAGTGCAGTGCGCTGGAGCCTCCTGCCTGGTGCTGTGTGATAGATACTCTCTATTAGTCAGACATCAGCGGGCGTCGCCGTGTTCGGGGCTAATTGCAGGTAGTGAGAAGAGGAAGAGCATTAGTTAGCGAGCCGGACGCCTGAAGGGAGAGGCCCACCTCACAGCAAACTAATGGAGCGCGAGTAAACAATGTTTCAAGCACCGTGCCACTCCTTCCTTTCATATCCATTTATTACGGAACAAAATATCACACCCTGTAGAGAGGAGTTTCAGCGAGAGTGAAGGATGTGCGGCTGTACTTCCAAATGAGTTGTAATGGGGCCGGCTGGAGGTACGCGAGCACCGGGGGGGGATTCATCTCACATTAGAAACGGAGGTGGGGCGGAGGTTTTAAAATCTTCTTTCAGAACGTTCAGCCTTAAAACCTGAGAACAGCAGAGGAATTTAAACGCACCAGGGTGAACACTGATTCCAACGTGACGACCCCATGAGGCGAAGATCTGCTGGTGGCCCTCGCAAATGGACTGGAGGCACAACACAAACAGTGGTAGAAGAAAAACCTGGCTTTTACCTACACTCCTCGCTCCACCTCTCCACACGCTGCCTCTCACCGCACCATCCAATGCTTTCAAAGAGAATAGGTAAACGCAAATATCACGCGAACAACCACATTTACAGCGCAGCGCTCATGTTTCCGCCGTTGTTCGTTGGCAAAAGTACAACGTTTTTGTGCCTACGTTTGATTTCCCCTCTCACGGAGCGAAGTCCGCGGCGAGATCCCGATCGTCTTGACAGAGCCCTGCAGAAATGAGCAGGAGCGATCACGAGGATCTAAACTCCGACTGAACAGCGCGTCCAGTTCAGTCTTTCACTCCCTTTGTGTTTTTGGATGTGATGAAACAAAATGACACGGCATAATGCTGTTTGGCACTGCACTGCTTGTCCAACATCTCCAAAAACAAGATCAGGATATACCGTCTTGTCCAGTTCCCCGATCTGACATTAACAATAGATGGCATTTGCACAGCCCTTACAGAACTGAAGCTTCTCAAAGTCACCTGTCAATTACTCTTTCAAACATTGTGGAAGGCAACATCTTAAAATATTGATTCTTGCAGGTCTGTGTAAGCTCAACAGGACTTTCCCATAGTAGATATAGAACCTTGGGGCTACATGAGTTATTAAGCTACTCTGAACTTGCTCGATTGCCTCCTTTGTGCACTGCCTTACCACAAACCATTTGTCACTGGGGTGTTCTGATCCGGGGTCGCTGCAGTTGGTCAGATCTAAGTTTCAGCAACATTCTGGGCTCACAATGACAACGCCAGGATCGAGTTGTTCAGGGAGCACGAGACTTCACTTTCACACATGGATGGGCCACCACAGAGTCCGGATGCTGGAGAAGGCATTGCTCAGTGATCTCAGGCACTATAGAATGAGCATCAGTATAAACAATGTGTGACAATGAGCCACGGTCATGTGTCATGCGTGTGTGTCACCGTCACTTACCGATAAACTGAAGGCTGCAGACAAGCTACATCCTCCAAAAGGTGTGTGTGGCTTTGTAAAGGTTTCTCCGAGTCCTGCTGATGACCAGGCTGATCCAGTCTGGAGACAAACACGCAAGATCAGGCCTTGGTCATAATCCGGCCTCAAACCCCCAAAAATTTCCAGCATAAGTCGTCTATGAACAGCTCAAACACGAGACTAAAATCGAATCTGAAACATTACTTAAAGGGACTATAGGGAGTTTAAAAATGTTAAAATGAATTATTTTCCTCCCCCTACATGTTTCAACAATGTCCTAATGTGTAGAGTGAGCTCAGACCTGTTCACCACAACTGCCTCTAAAATCCTGTTCATTCGGGTCCGAAAAGCCGTCATGCACGAGCTTTATATAGAAGCTGCAGTTACACGTATGACCTGAGGTGGCAGTAGTGAGTGTAAAATGTCCCCCACTTTTTTTTAACTACACTACAGGTTTGTTTTTCTCTTTTGTTTTGTACTGAGAGCCCAGGCGCACATTTTATTACAAGGCTGCTTTGAAAAAAATAGAAAGCATTGCCAATTATTCACACGCTGCCCAACGATGAACATTTAGGCAATTTTATTTCAAAACCAACTTGCTTTGTTCATACTGTATGTGCACCATGATGTCCTGCACCGTGACCCGGAACACTAAAGCCATCGATGTCTTCACTTGGAGAGGACAAGGTTACATTAACTGAAGAAAAGTTCCTTCATACACAAACTCCAACACCTCTTTCCAACCACATCTTCTCCTTGGCGTCTTGACCTGGCTTTCATTAAAGTCGTAGCTGGTGGCTTTAAGACGGAGATGGACTTGCTGATTATGTGCAGGGACCGAGTGACCACCAAGCCATCAATATGAAGTCTGTTTCAAATGGAATTGACTTACTGTAAATCTCTTTCATTTCATGGCACTTGACGTTTCGATCTCCTCGTATTTCGATAACAGAGCCGATAAGACCATCAAACAATTACATTCCACATCGAGCAAATGTAGAGGGCGAAAGACTATATTGGATTTACATCTTATCTCCACGGAGCTTTATCTCTTAAAGCATGTATGAATCTCCCATGTTTGATTAGTCAAAAGTGATTCTGTGGAGGCGAGAGAATAAGTCTCCCAATGTAACACGGGCTCCTCCATCAAAGCAGAACATTTGCCATGGAGAAGCCGAGCGCTGCCTCCAAAGTAAATAACGGCGGAGGACATGAGGAGAAACGTCAAGACACAAATTAATTGGAAATGAAAGTGTTTCATTAAGCCTTAAAGAAACGCGCTGCAGCCTGAGCCCTTATCTGAGAAATGTATTTACTGACAAGTTCCGTGTGAAGGTTCAGGTGCTTTTAATTATATAGAATTATGTTTTTTTAGCTGGGCTACGGTTCGGGATTGAATGTTGCCACAGAGATCCTGCGTTTAAGGTCAATCCACTGGACAAAAGCTGAACTCAAAGACATGAAACATTTTCTATATAAACAATAGACCCATTTCTCTCAGTATTGCTCCCATAGTCATGAGTCTGTGTTAGTGAGCACTTCTTTGTCCTCACAACCACAGACCATGTGTAACCACAGCAGAGCAGGACCTCCATATACTGCATGCTCTAAGAACGGCCCAGACCAGCCACGCTGACATCGGCTTCCATAACCAAGGGGTTTCTGCACAGACGTCACCCACATGGGGGTCTCCACCTGACTGCAGATCGTCAGAGAAACTGAAGTCTGGCACGTTGGAGAAGTGTTCTCTCCGCAGATGAATCCTGGTGTTCACGGCTCAGGGCAGATGGCAGACAGACTGCGGGCGTGGTGTGGGTGAGTGGTACGTGGTGTAGGTGAGTGGTACGTGGTGTAGGTGAGTGGTACGTGGTGTAGGTGACTGGTACGTGGTGTAGGTGAGTGGTACGTGGTGTGGGTGAGTGGTACGTGGTGTAGGTGAGTGGTACGTGGTGTAGGTGAGTGGTACGTGGTGTAGGTGAGTGGTACGTGGTGTAGGTGAGTGGTACGTGGTGTAGGTGAGTGGTACGTGGTGTAGGTGAGTGGTACGTGGTGTAGGTGAGTGGTACGTGGTGTAAGTGAGCGGTACGTGGTGTAGGTGAGTGGTACGTGGTGTAGGTGAGTGGTACGTGGTGTAGGTGAGTGGTACGTGGTGTAGGTGAGTGGTACGTGGTGTAGGTGAGCGGTACGTGGTGTAGGTGAGTGGTACGTGGTGTAGGTGAGTGGTACGTGGTGTAGGTGTAGGTGAGTGGTACGTGGTGTAGGTGAGTGGTACGTGGTGTAGGTGTAGGTGAGTGGTACGTGGTGTAGGTGAGTGGTACGTGGTGTAAGTGAGTGGTACGTGGTGTAAGTGAGTGGTACGTGGTGTAGGTGAGTGGTACGTGGTGTAGGTGAGTGGTACGTGGTGTAGGTGTAGGTGAGTGGTATGTGGTGTAGGTGAGGGGTACGTGGTGTAGGTGAGTGGTACGTGGTGTAGGTGAGTGGTACGTGGTGTAGGTGAGTGGTACGTGGTGTAGGTGTAGGTGAGTGGTACGTGGTGTAGGTGAGTGGTACGTGGTGTAGGTGAGTGGTACGTGGTGTAGGTGAGTGGTACGTGGTGTAGGTGAGGGGTACGTGGTGTAGGTGAGTGGTACGTGGTGTAGGTGAGTGGTACGTGGTGTAGGTGAGTGGTACGTGGTGTAGGTGAGTGGTACGTGGTGTAAGTGAGTGGTACGTGGTGTAGGTGAGTGGTACGTGGTGTAGGTGAGTGGTACGTGGTGTAGGTGTAGGTGAGTGGTACGTGGTGTAGGTGAGTGGTACGTGGTGTAGGTGAGTGGTACGTGGTGTAAGTGAGTGGTACGTGGTGTAGGTGAGTGGTACGTGGTGTAGGTGAGCGGTACGTGGTGTAGGTGTAGGTGAGTGGTACGTGGTGTAGGTGAGTGGTACGTGGTGTAAGTGAGTGGTACGTGGTGTAGGTGAGTGGTACGTGGTGTAGGTGAGTGGTACGTGGCGTGGTGTAGGTGAGTGGTACGTGGTGTAGGTGAGTGGTACGTGGTGTAGGTGAGTGGTACGTGGTGTAGGTGAGTGGTACGTGGTGTAGGTGAGCGGTACGTGGTGTAGGTGAGTGGTACGTGGTGTAGGTGAGTGGTACGTGGTGTAGGTGTAGGTGAGTGGTACGTGGTGTAGGTGAGTGGTACGTGGTGTAGGTGTAGGTGAGTGGTACGTGGTGTAGGTGAGTGGTACGTGGTGTAAGTGAGTGGTACGTGGTGTAAGTGAGTGGTACGTGGTGTAGGTGAGTGGTACGTGGTGTAGGTGAGTGGTACGTGGTGTAGGTGTAGGTGAGTGGTATGTGGTGTAGGTGAGGGGTACGTGGTGTAGGTGAGTGGTACGTGGTGTAGGTGAGTGGTACGTGGTGTAGGTGAGTGGTACGTGGTGTAGGTGAGTGGTACGTGGTGTAGGTGAGTGGTACGTGGTGTAAGTGAGTGGTACGTGGTGTAGGTGTAGGTGAGTGGTACGTGGTGTAGGTGAGTGGTACGTGGTGTAGGTGAGTGGTACGTGGTGTAGGTGAGTGGTATGTGGTGTAAGTGAGTGGTACGTGGTGTAAGTGAGTGGTACGTGGTGTAAGTGAGTGGTACGTGGTGTAAGTGAGTGGTACGTGGTGTAGGTGAGTGGTACGTGGTGTAGGTGAGGGGTACGTGGTGTAGGTGAGTGGTACGTGGTGTAGGTGAGTGGTACGTGGTGTAGGTGAGTGGTACGTGGTGTAGGTGAGTGGTACGTGGTGTAAGTGAGTGGTACGTGGTGTAGGTGAGTGGTACGTGGTGTAGGTGTAGGTGAGTGGTACGTGGTGTAGGTGAGTGGTACGTGGTGTAGGTGAGTGGTACGTGGTGTAAGTGAGTGGTACGTGGTGTAGGTGAGTGGTACGTGGTGTAGGTGAGCGGTACGTGGTGTAGGTGTAGGTGAGTGGTACGTGGTGTAGGTGAGTGGTACGTGGTGTAAGTGAGTGGTACGTGGTGTAGGTGAGTGGTACGTGGTGTAGGTGTAGGTGAGTGGTACGTGGTGTAAGTGAGTGGTACGTGGTGTAAGTGAGTGGTACGTCGTGTAGGTGAGTGGTACGTGGTGTAGGTGAGTGGTACGTGGTGTAAGTGAGTGGTACGTGGTGTAGGTGAGTGGTACGTGGTGTAGGTGAGTGGTACGTGGTGTAGGTGAGTGGTACGTGGTGTAGGTGTAGGTGAGTGGTACGTGGTGTAGGTGAGTGGTACGTGGTGTAGGTGAGTGGTACGTGGTGTAGGTGAGTGGTACGTGGTGTAGGTGAGTGGTACGTGGTGTAGGTGAGGGGTACGTGGTGTAGGTGAGCGGTACGTGGTGTAGGTGAGTGGTACGTGGTGTAGGTGAGCGGTACGTGGTGTAGGTGAGTGGTACGTGGTGTAGGTGAGTGGTACGTGGTGTAGGTGAGTGGTACGTGGTGTAGGTGAGTGGTACGTGGTGTAGGTGAGTGGTACGTGGTGTAGGTGAGTGGTACGTGGTGTAGGTGAGGGGTATGTGGTGTAGGTGAGGGGTACGTGGTGTAGGTGAGTGGTACGTGGTGTAGGTGAGTGGTACGTGGTGTACGTGAGGGGTACGTGGTGTAGGTGAGGGGTACGTGGTGTAAGTGAGTGGTACGTGGTGTAGGTGAGTGGTACGTGGTGTAGGTGAGTGGTACGTGGTGTAGGTGAGTGGTACGTGGTGTAAGTGAGTGGTACGTGGTGTAGGTGAGTGGTACGTGGTGTAGGTGAGTGGTACGTGGTGTAGGTGAGTGGTACGTGGTGTAGGTGAGTGGTACGTGGTGTAGGTGAGTGGTACGTGGTGTAGGTGAGTGGTACGTGGTGTAGGTGAGTGGTACGTGGTGTAAGTGAGCGGTACGTGGTGTAGGTGAGTGGTACGTGGTGTAGGTGAGTGGTACGTGGTGTAGGTGAGTGGTACGTGGTGTAAGTGAGTGGTACGTGGTGTAGGTGAGTGGTACGTGGTGTAGGTGAGTGGTACGTGGTGTAGGTGAGTGGTACGTGGTGTAGGTGAGTGGTACGTGGTGTAAGTGAGTGGTACGTGGTGTAAGTGAGCGGTACGTGGTGTAGGTGAGTGGTACGTGGTGTAGGTGACTGGTACGTGGTGTAAGTGAGTGGTACGTGGTGTAGGTGAGTGGTACGTGGTGTAGGTGAGTGGTACGTGGTGTAGGTGAGTGGTACGTGGTGTAGGTGAGTGGTACGTGGTGTAAGTGAGTGGTACGTGGTGTAAGTGAGCGGTACGTGGTGTAGGTGAGTGGTACGTGGTGTAAGTGAGTGGTACGTGGTGTAGGTGAGTGGTACGTGGTGTAGGTGTAGGTGAGTGGTATGTGGTGTAGGTGAGTGGTACGTGGTGTAGGTGAGTGGTACGTGGTGTAGGTGAGTGGTACGTGGTGTAGGTGAGTGGTACGTGGTGTAAGTGAGTGGTACGTGGTGTAGGTGAGTGGTACGTGGTGTAGGTGAGTGGTACGTGGTGTAGGTGAGTGGTACGTGGTGTAGGTGAGTGGTACGTGGCGTGGTGTAGGTGAGTGGTACGTGGTGTAGGTGACTGGTACGTGGTGTAGGTGAGTGGTACGTGGTGTAGGTGAGTGGTACGTGGTGTAGGTGAGTGGTACGTGGTGTAAGTGAGTGGTACGTGGTGTAGGTGAGTGGTACGTGGTGTAGGTGAGTGGTACGTGGTGTAGGTGAGTGGTACGTGGTGTAGGTGAGTGGTACGTGGTGTAGGTGAGTGGTACGTGGTGTAGGTGAGTGGTACGTGGTGTAGGTGAGTGGTACGTGGTGTAGGTGAGTGGTACGTGGTGTAGGTGAGTGGTACGTGGTGTAGGTGAGGGGTATGTGGTGTAGGTGAGGGGTACGTGGTGTAGGTGAGTGGTACGTGGTGTAGGTGAGTGGTACGTGGTGTACGTGAGGGGTACGTGGTGTACGTGAGGGGTACGTGGTGTAAGTGAGTGGTACGTGGTGTAGGTGAGTGGTACGTGGTGTAAGTGAGTGGTACGTGGTGTAGGTGAGTGGTACGTGGTGTAGGTGAGTGGTACGTGGTGTAGGTGAGTGGTACGTGGTGTAAGTGAGTGGTACGTGGTGTAAGTGAGCGGTACGTGGTGTAGGTGAGTGGTACGTGGTGTAAGTGAGTGGTACGTGGTGTAGGTGAGTGGTACGTGGTGTAGGTGTAGGTGAGTGGTATGTGGTGTAGGTGAGTGGTACGTGGTGTAGGTGAGTGGTACGTGGTGTAGGTGAGTGGTACGTGGTGTAGGTGAGCGGTACGTGGTGTAGGTGAGTGGTACGTGGTGTAGGTGAGCGGTACGTGGTGTAGGTGAGTGGTACGTGATGTAGGTGAGTGGTATGTGGTGTAGGTGAGTGGTACGTGGTGTAGGTGAGTGGTACGTGGTGTAGGTGAGTGGTACGTGGTGTAGGTGAGTGGTACGTGGTGTAGGTGAGTGGTATGTGGTGTAAGTGAGTGGTACGTGGTGTAAGTGAGTGGTACGTGGTGTAGGTGAGCGGTACGTGGTGTAGGTGAGTGGTACGTGGTGTAAGTGAGCGGTACGTGGTGTAGGTGAGTGGTACGTGGTGTAGGTGAGTGGTATGTGGTGTAGGTGAGTGGTACGTGGTGTAGGTGAGTGGTACGTGGTGTAGGTGAGTGGTACGTGGTGTAGGTGAGTGGTACGTGGTGTAGGTGAGTGGTATGTGGTGTAAGTGAGTGGTACGTGGTGTAAGTGAGTGGTACGTGGTGTAGGTGAGCGGTACGTGGTGTAGGTGAGTGGTACGTGGTGTAAGTGAGCGGTACGTGGTGTAAGTGAGTGGTACGTGGTGTAGGTGAGTGGTACGTGGTGTAGGTGAGCGGTACGTGGTGTAAGTGAGCGGTACGTGGTGTAGGTGAGTGGTACGTGGTGTAGGTGAGTGGTACGTGGTGTAGGTGAGCGGTACGTGGTGTAGGTGAGTGGTACGTGGTGTAGGTGAGTGGTACGTGGTGTAGGTGAGCGGTACGTGGTGTAGGTGAGTGGTACGTGGTGTAGGTGTAGGTGAGTGGTATGTGGTGTAGGTGAGTGGTACGTGGTGTAGGTGAGTGGTACGTGGTGTAGGTGAGTGGTACGTGGTGTAGGTGAGTGGTACGTGGTGTAGGTGAGTGGTACGTGGTGTAGGTGAGCGGTACGTGGTGTAGGTGAGTGGTACGTGGTGTAGGTGAGTGGTACGTGGTGTAGGTGAGTGGTACGTGGTGTAAGTGAGCGGTACGTGGTGTAGGTGAGTGGTACGTGGTGTAGGTGAGTGGTACGTGGTGTAGGTGAGCGGTACGTGGTGTAGGTGAGTGGTACGTGGTGTAGGTGTAGGTGAGTGGTATGTGGTGTAGGTGAGTGGTACGTGGTGTAGGTGAGTGGTACGTGGTGTAGGTGAGTGGTACGTGGTGTAGGTGAGTGGTACGTGGTGTAGGTGAGTGGTACGTGGTGTAGGTGAGCGGTACGTGGTGTAGGTGAGTGGTACGTGGTGTAGGTGAGCGGTACGTGGTGTAGGTGAGTGGTACGTGGTGTAGGTGAGTGGTATGTGGTGTAGGTGAGTGGTACGTGGTGTAGGTGAGTGGTACGTGGTGTAGGTGAGTGGTACGTGGTGTAGGTGAGTGGTACGTGGTGTAGGTGAGTGGTATGTGGTGTAAGTGAGTGGTACGTGGTGTAAGTGAGTGGTACGTGGTGTAAGTGAGTGGTACGTGGTGTAAGTGAGTGGTACGTGGTGTAGGTGAGTGGTATGTGGTGTAGGTGAGTGGTACGTGGTGTAAGTGAGCGGTACGTGGTGTAGGTGAGTGGTACGTGGTGTAGGTGAGTGGTACGTGGTGTAGGTGAGC